>NC_034593.1:145801972-145856031 GCF_900095145.1 Mus pahari | reverse complement strand
TATATATATATATATATATATATATATATATATATATATATATATATATTCAGTTCTTTGATCTCACCTAGAAATTATTTTCCTCTGGAAAATATTTCCTGTATCTTAACTTTCACATTTAGCCAAGACTAACTCTTCAGCTTCTATTTAGCACTGTTAATCTCATAGAATTCTAGCTTCCCATTATGACTTTCCTCAGCACATGTTTCTGCATACTTTGGATCTCACAACAAAGGTAGTTACAGGATGGGTAAGAGTCTGTCTGTGGAGATGTTAGTCCTATTGAAGCTAAGGAATGATTCTGCTGCACACTACAATCATTTATCACAGTTATTGCCAAAGAGTTCAAATGTGCTTTCTGAATGTGTATATGGTTGAGATGATTCTGGCATGTGAGGTAATTTAGTTTCTGTAGTCTGGAATCCATAGTGGATTTGTCTACAACTAACGTGACCAATCTTGAATAGCTCATTTTAAGAGCTGGTTGCTTAGATTACACTGTCATATTTCCCTCAGATCCTCACTCTGGGCAAAAAAATTTGGGTCACTGTTCCTTGAATACATTAACAGTAATTTGTAATCATGAAAACAACAGAGATTTTAATTTGTTCTTCACAGTTCCTGACAACCTGCAAGGAGTTTCTCATAGGAAGAGACACTCATTTATTTGTGTCTTTGTAAATAACTGCCCTTTAAGATGAAAAGTTTCCCTCTTTGAGTGAGATGTTCTTGATCTTCACTGAATCCATAGCTAAATCAATTGATAATCTAACATTCTCTTTTTATTTCAAAATGAAAATAAAAATAATTTTGACAGTAATTAATATTGTACAAGTAGGTTATGTCATTAATGACCCTAGAAAATATTACAGTCCCAGTACAAGGCAACATCAGGGCTAAGAATTTGGAGTGGGTGTGTAGGAGAGCAGGGTGGGGGAGGGTATAGGGGACTTTTGGGATAGCTTTTGAAATGTAAATAAGCAAAATATCTAGTAAAAAAATTTTAAAAAATGCAAAATTGCCTTCTCAGTATCATTTGGATAGTTCAGAGTGTTGCTTTAAGTGGTATCATTTGTTACTGATCCATTTTCAAAAATAAATAAATAGTAGTTATTTATCTGTATATCTCACTGTATCACTAGCAAACAGATACCTGGCTTTGATTGTAGGCTTTTGACTGCCCTTCTCACCTTTCCTTTTGATGACCAGTCCAATCTGCTAACATTCTTGGCAGTCAGTTTACTAGTTTCAGATTGTCAGTCTTTTCCTAAGTTCTACTATTAAATAAAAGAGAAAATATGTGATACTTGTCTTTCAGGTTCTTGTTTGACTTATTTTGTTAGACTGAGAAGTTTTAGTTTTATCCATTCTCTCACAAATATTATGATGTAATCTTTTATGACTACTGTTCCAACATTTTCTCTTTTTTTATTGGATATTTTCTTTATTTACATTTCAAATATTATCCCCTTTCCCTGTTTCCCTCCCTCCCAGAAACACCCTATCACATCCTTCCTCCTCCTGCTTCTATGAGGGTGTTCCTCTACCCACCAATCCACTCCCAACTCCCCCGCCCTGGATTCCCATACACTGGGGCATCTGTTGAGCCTTCATGGGACCAAGGACCTCTCCTCCCATTGATGCATGACAAGGCCATCCTCTGCTACCTATGCAGCTGGAGTCATGTGTACTGCTTTGTTGATGGCTTAGTCCCTGGGAGTTCTGGGGGGTCTGGTTGGTTGATATTGTTGTTCTTCCTATGGGGTTGCAAACTCTTCACCTCCTTCAATCCTTTCTCTAATTACTCTATTGGGAATCCCGTGTTCAATCCAATGGTTGGCTATGATCATCCTCGTCTGTATTTGTAAGGCTCCAGCAAGGCCTCTCAGGAGACAGCCATATCAAGTTACTTTCAGCCTGTACTTCTTGGCACCCACAATAGTGTCTTCATTTGGTGACTGTATATGGGATGTATCCCGTGGTGTGTGTGTGGGGGGGGTGGGAGGGTGCAGGCAGTGTCTGGATGGTCTTTCCTTCAGTCTCTGCTCAACACTTTATCTCCATATTTGTTCCTGTGAGTATTTTGTTCTCCTTCTAAGAAGAACTGAAGCACCCACACTTTGGTCTTCATTCTTATTGAGCTTCCTGTGGTCTGTGAATTGTATCTTGGTTATTTGGAGCTTTGGGCCTAATATCCACTTATCAATGAATACATACCATGTGTGTTCACTTGCTACTGGTTTAACTCACTCAGGATGATATTTTCTAGTTCTATCCATTTTTCTAAGAATTTTGTAAATTCATCTTTTTAAATAGCTGAGTAGTATGCCATTGTGTAAACATACCACATTTTCTGTATCCATTCCTCTGTTGAAGGACATCTGGGTTCTTTCCAGCTCCTGGCTATTATAAACATTTGTCTTATTCATCTATTCACTTAAACTATTGTGAACACTGAGACAGAAATATGTATGCAACCCTTTCTCATGCCAACATCATTTTCTTTCAGGGAAACTCAGGAGAGGCATAGAGGCTTCATGCAGCTGGTCCATTTTCAGAAGAGCACTCCTGTTCTTCACATTGGTTCAGTTGGTATCACCCTCAGTATACTCCTGGAGAAGAACTTCTGTTGTCTTTGCAGATCCTATTTTTCCTAAATGTCCCAAGTTCAAGGGCATGCACATTCATAAAAGAAACATTAAAACTTAAATTACATATTAAACACCACACATTAATAGAGGGAGACAGAATGTAAACAGAGAAATAATGAAAGTAACCAACATTATGAATCAAATGGACCTAACAGATACCTACACATAATTTCATCCAAATGCAAAATAATATGCCTTATTCTCTGCACCTCATGGAGTTGTCTCCAAAATTGTCTATATACTCATTCACAATGCAAGCCTCAACAGATACAAAAAGATAGAAATAACTCCTTGCATCCTATCAGACCACCATGGATTAAAGCTGGACCTCAACAACACCAGAAACAGCAGAAATGCTACAAACTCATGGGAACAGAAAAACTCTCCACCCAATGATTACTGGGTCAGGGAAGATATAAATACATAAATAAAAAACTTTATAGAATTCAATGAAAATGAAGGCATGACAAATCAAAATTTTTGAAAGTAGCAGTAAGAGGAAAGTTTTTAGCACAAAGTGCCTTCATAAAGAAAGTAGAGAGTTCTAGTACCAACTTCAATGTATACCTGAAACCTATAGAAGAAAAAGAAGCAAACAGATCAAAAAGAAGTAGGTCCTGTTGACAATCAGTGTTATCCATCACACCAACCATGTATATACCATGCCCATCACTGTGTAGTCACAATACATGGTGTTGTGCATCAGACAATCTGCATTGGGTTACAGTGATATTTGACTGAGTGGAAAACAGAATGTTATTTTGCATAGTGATGTCACAGTTGTTTATGAGTAGGGAACATTTACTTCTATTTGTCAACTAGATAATCAACTTTTACAGACAAATACAGATATTATGTATGAGCAATGCAAAATTATAAAGTCAGCTAGCTAAAAAATGTACTTCCTCCAGACAGATATGTCCTTAACTGATGGGTTGGATCTCCAGGGTGCTCATCACCCCTTGGTTTTGATACTCATGAGAAAGAGCACCAGTATGCTCTGCTTACTGTTGACAGAAAAGCATGCAGACCTGAAAACTGAGAGAAAATGATGAGCCAACCAACCTGGGATCAAGTGCTGACACAAGGCTGCTTCTGGATGCAACTCTTCCTTCCCTTGTGTGTCAAGGGAATTGAGGACAGAACACCCAGTAGCATGGCACAGAAAAAAAAAACACTCCAAAAAAGCAATCAGAAGCATAAAAGTGGCCCTGCAGAGAGGCCCTATCAAACATCTCAGAAGCTGTGCCTATTGAAGGCTTCGGGGTGCTCTTCTGCCCTCCATGGTTGGCCTCTGGTGACTTTACCTCAGCTGGCTATCACAACTGAATAAAGGTTGCAATAGAGAGTTCTTTTTGGTGGACTAAAAAGGATCTTTTGGTTTAAATGTGGATTTGAAAAGCCCTGAATTTATAACCATGAAAAAGAAAAAAAAAAACTAGGACTAAGAAACTTATTTTAGCACATCATAAATGCAGTATTTTTTAACCAACAGACATTTCCAGAAATGGTATTGGCTAACCATTTTCAAAGTCTGATCTAGGAGCCTGAGACTATTCCTGAAACAATTTAAGTCTACAGTCTATTCATTTGCATATCAATATAGGGGGTTGTTTATTTTAATATTTTCTTTCACTTACATGTGCAGCAATACTTTCACAGGCAACTTGAAGGATGATGCTTAATGGGGTGCATACTTACAAATTCTAGAATTGTCTATGGTAGAAGGTTTATATTATATTAACATAAAGCTATGCACATATTTAATAATGACTGTTAACTGGTAAGGATGTTGGAGAGATGGTAGAATGTGAAATTGCTACCACAGCAGGACTTTGCTATCTTCACAGCCTCTCACCATCCCACACTTAACAGTTTTAAAAATGCCAACTTTAATTATTATTGTCTTTGATAAAGCTGTGGATGCTTCTAACTTTATTAAATATTGACTCATAAATACCTTAAATTCATTATTTTCTATCACAAGACGGGAAACACACATAAAATAATTATATCTCCAACGTGTAAAGCCAAGGTAACCCACTTGCGTGACTTTGCCGTGAACCAGAGATTCCAAGTATGGTGTTAGAACATCACATATAAGTAAAGTAACATGGTGTCAATACTATGTTGTAAATGTCTGTAAACCTTGTGAAGTAGTGTTGAGCATTAATAATTGTAAAGTTTCATAAAGCCTTAGTAAAGGATGTCTTTATTCACATATGTACAAAATTAAATTTTCTTCTCAGACTTCAGCTAAGACTATAGACTGCACTCACTGGTATGAAAGCATATATAAAAACCCAATTAATTTCTACTAAGACACATTATGAAAAGCTTTCTAAAAAAATCTATGAAACGCTTTCTAAAATGTAAAACATTGCCAGTCTCCTCAAAGTTTATTTTATTTTGGGAATTACATTGTTTGTGTTGACAATTCTTGATCTCATTTTAAAAATGAGTTAGCATTCCCTTTTCTAGAATTAATAGATATGAACAAAAGGTAAAAGCTTTTTTGAACTTAATAGCTTAATAGCAAAAGTGTTAAATTAAATGAAAATGTTGAAAATTGCTGATTCAGAGTTCTCATTTAAATAATAAAAGTGTTAAAATTTTTATTAATATGCATTGAGGATATTTTTGTGTTAAAATTATTCTAGGCATTGATGTATAAGAGAAAAAGAATGTAATTATTTTCTAAATATTCTATCCAAATCACTACTGAATCAATCCAGGACTGAAGTGTTTAATTGTGAAAATATTTTTAATTGCAAAAATTATTTATCACATATAGATAATTAAATTTATCATGGGGTAAGCATTTTTATAGTTTGAGTTCAATCAGCAATTTATTTTCTTTACAGTCCTGGAATTTTATGAGCATGAAATTGTTTCAGAGTATTTTCCAAATACCTAAAAATAAATAAATAAATAAATAAATAAATAAATAAATAAATAAATGGCTTCAATGTCTGCAGTAATATCTTTTCAGGTTTTTGCATTATAAACTTGCCTTATTTTCTATTCTTTATCAATATGGCTAAAGAACTATTAATTGTACAAATTTTAACAAGTAAACCATTAGCTTTGTTAAGTTATAGTTTAATAATTCCTAATAACATTGATGTTATGGTTTTATTTTTGTCATTTTTTTCTGTTTACCCTGCACTGAATTTTCTTTTTCTAGAGCTGGCAATCACTTACTTTCTGGCTTTCCTTTATTTTGTTTGTTTTCTTGTTTTCTGAGACACAATCTTGCTAAGTAACACAGATAGTCTGGGTTTTTCATTTCATTCTCCTTTTTTACTATTAAATAATAAATCATTAAATAGATTAAACTAGCTTTCGACTTGCAGCAAGTGTTGCTTCAGATTCTCAGGTACTGGGAATAAAAGTCACAGTAGGCAGTATTTCCTTGCTTTTTAGCACAAAATTTTGAACAAGTCTATTTAGCTTCATCTACTAATATAGAACAACTCATCATTTGAGTCAAATTTTTATTAATAGTATTCCACATATTTTTAATATCTCATGTTTTTCTTTGAAGATGGTCTATTAAAAAATATGCTGTTACTAAATATTTGGAGAATTTCCAAATACTTTCTTCATGATAGTAAAGTTCACTGTCCACTATAATATTTCATATACTATGTCCTATAAGAATTCAGCCTTTTGAAATTTACTATAGCTTGTTTTATAGTACAGCATGTATTTGATTTTGGTGAAAATTTCATGTATATTTGAACTTAGCTGTTTATTATGGGTTATAAAATTCAATAAGGCAGCTGGAAAGAAGGTTATTAAGAGAACCTGTTGCTCTTGCAAAGAACACAAATCCCCCACTTGGCAGCTCATAACTATCTGTAATTCCAGCTTCAGGGGATTTGATGCCCTTCTCTGGACTTTGAGGTCATCAGGTATATACCTGGCGGTACATACAGATATATTCAGGCAAAACAAAACAAAACAAACAAACAAAAAAAACCTCATGGGCATTAAATACATTTTTAAGATAGAAGTACATAAAATTATGATTGAGATTTTTTCTGTTTTTCAATTTAGTTTTCCAATTTTTAGCTCATATGCTCTGAACTTCTGCAAATCACATGCATGCATACTTAAAAATTATTGCACTTCATTGATCATTCCGCTTTCGATATTTCTAAATTCTCTTCCCTTATTTGTCTCTCCTGGTATTCCTTACCACTTAATCCATTGTGACTGGCATTGGTCATTACCAAATGGTCATTTACAGAAAAACTATCTCCTCTTTGAGAGATTGACTTATACCTTTATATTTACTTAAAATAGTTGTATAATGTCATTTATCTGATGCTTATTTTGTCCACCATGTTTCTTCACCAATAACACACTCTCTTGATTGCTGCAATTCAAAATTTAGATGGATGCTTTCTTCAACTCTGCTCTCCTTTTTAAAATTGTTTGGGCTGGATTTTGCTGTGGTTGTTTTTACTTCAATCTTATCAACTCTAGAATCTCCTCCTTTACATATACTGAATCATTTCCAGGAGTTTAATCTGCATCGTATGTAGTCAGGATATCTATTTGGAAAGAATTAACATATCAATCTTAATCTGTTAACAAGCAAGACATTTCTCCCTCTTTATCTGGATCTGGGTTGTGGTGTATTTTGTATGTGTGTGTGTGTGTGTGTGTGTGTGTGTGTGTGTGTGTGTGTGTTTGGTACTTTTTGTCACAGTGTCTATACATAATTGTCATATGTATGCTTATTTCATCTTTATACAGCTCTGCAGATGGCATTGTTTTGTTTTTTAATTTCAATTTTTAGGTTTCTACTTCTTACAAATCCCTTTTTATGAATTTTTATTAATTAGTGTAAAAATGTCTTCCAGATTTTTCATAAGCTTTATTACAGGTTCCCTAGTATTTTTAATAGAGAAAATTGGGCTTTTGTAAAATTAAGAAAATTTCCCTTTTTCTTTCCAGTTTCTACACCTTCAACTAATTTTCATTTTTTGCACTTTTATTATTTAACCACATTTTATTTGCACTTTTCTAGTAGTCACCACTTTCTTTCTTTTTTATTATCTGTAATCTTTTTTTTTTTTTTTTTTTTTGCAGTCTAGTTGTTATCCTCTTCCAGTTCTGCCCTTTGACAGTTACTCATACCATTTCTCCTCCTGTCTCCAAGAGAATGTCCCCATAACCCCACAGCACCCACACCTCACACCTCTCCAGACCTCCCCATTTCTAGGGCCTCAAGTCTCTCAAGTGTTAGGTCCATCTTCTCTCACTGAGGTGAGACCAGTCAGTCCTCTGCTGTACATGTTTTGGGAACCTCAGACCAGCTAGTATATGTTGCCTGGTTGGTGGTTCAGTGATCTCAAGGGGTCCAGGTAAGTTGAGACTGCTGGTCTTCCTCCTCAACTTCTTCTAGCCTTTCCCTAATTCAACCACAGGGGTCCCTGACTGCAGTCCATTGATGGGGTGTAAGTATCTGCATCTGTCTCAGTCAGCTGCTTGCTGGGCCTCTCTGAGGGCATATATGCTAGGCTCCTGTCTGTAAGTATACCATAGCATCAGTAACAGTGTCAGGCCTTGGAGCCTTCCCTTAAGATGAGTCCCAATTTGGGCCAGTCACTGGACTTCCTTTCCCTCAGTCTCTTCTCCATTTTTATCCCTGTAGTTCTTTTAGGCAGTAACAATTCTGGGTCAGAGTTTTTGATGGTGGAATGGCAACCCCATCCCTCCACTTGATGCCCTGTTTTTCTACTGGAAGTAAATTCTAAAAGTTTCCTCTCCCCACCGTTTGGCATTTAAACTAAGGTCCATCCCTTTGGGTCCTGAGATTCTGTAACCTCCCAGGTCTCTGGTACATTATAGAGGGTTCCCCAACCTTCTACCTCCCAAGGTTGTATATTTCCATTCATTCTGCTTTTTCTTAATCATTCTGTTCCAAATGATTGAAGCTGAGAGAGAAGTATTCTTGCATATTGTCAACACCAAGAAGGAAATTGTTCATTTTTTTTACTGTTAGAAATATGCATTACTGAGGAATTTTGGATCTGTTGCCTGCTGTAGTACTATTAAGAGGGAGGGGAGTTCAAGCTGTGCATGGTGGCACAAGCCTTTAATCCCAGCACTCTGGAGGCAGAGGCAGACAGATCTCTGAGTTCGAGGCCAGCCTGGTCTACAAAGTGAGTTCTAGGACAGCCAGGGCTATACAGAGAAACCATGTCTTGAAAAAAAAAAAAAAAAAAAGAGGGAGGGGAGTTCATAAGAGGCAGAGATTATAAAGACTGATCTTCCTTTCTGGTTTACAGTATGTGAATTCAAACCTAGGACTGTTAGGTATGCAGAGCTAACCTACTAACCTAAGTACTAAATATCTCTATATGCAAAAAGATGTTTGCATTTTCATAAGATAATGAAAAAAGTTCATATAGAAACTATTTTTGAAAATTATTTGACTTTTCAATCAGTTAAAATATATTTCTAAAACAAGTACCAAAAACTAGGACAACATCGAATTCATTCATTCCTGGATAAGCATGAGAGCAATTTTTTTTTAAGGTCCCATGTTAATGTCAGGAGACTCTAGAGTTGTTAATAAAAAAATCAGTCAGGTATATATTAACTGGTCTGAAAGACATTTAATGTTTAATTGTTGTTTTAGTTACTTTTCTGCTGCTGTGCAGAGATTCTATAACCAAGGCAACTTACAAAACAGTTTACTGAGGCTCACAGTTACAGTGTTAGAATTCACAATTATCATGGTGGGGAACTTGACAGCAGGCAGACACATATGTCATTGGAGCAGTAGTTGAGAGCCTATATACATAGGAGAGAGAGAGAGAGAGAGAGAGAGAGAGAGAGAGAGAGAGAGAGAGAGTTGAGAATGGCATGGAACAGCCCACCATCAGTGATATACCTGCAATGAGGCCATACCTCCTAATTCCCAAACAATTCTAATACATGGAGCCATTCTAATTCAAGCCACTACAGATAAGAGAAGTTATTTCTTTCTTTTCCCTAAGTGACAATAAGTCTTTATCCTCTATAGAGCATTTTCTTAACACTGTGGAATGAAAGGGATGTGTGATTAACACATTAATCTCCTAGGAAATCCAGGTGACATTATGAAGTCCTGTGTTAAATTCTACCCTGGGAATTTCTATAAAATACCTGAGTTATGACAATCACTATACTGTATGAAAAGCATAACGCCATTTAATGACCATGAGCATTCTATAATATAGTTGTCACCTTCAGATTAACAAAAATATGGAAATGTGTGTAAAAGTGTTAACAATTTTCTCAATATTTAGTATTTAGCAAGAGGAAGAGGAATGATTTGTACCTGATGAACTGACTCTCAACAATATACTTCTTAGAATAAACTTTTTCTTCTTCTTCTTTTTTTAATCTTTTCAGTCCAAGGTCATAATTGGCTTTAGCTACATAGTCTGTTGAAGGCCAGCCTGGGCTACATACAATCATGTCTCAAAACAACAAAAAAACCTGTATATTATATTGTAAATGCAGAATGTTATACATAAGTGCCTAACATTTTAAGCAAATGCATTTATGTATGATTGTGCATGTTAGTATGCATTAATACATACAGAAGCAAAGATAAAAGAAATTAAAATAGCATGAACTCATATTTACAGTATGTGATTGTTACTACTCCAGAAGTGGCAGTACCTGGGAGAATGGAGCCAATAAATGAACTAAAGCCTCATGCCATAGACAACTTTATTCACAGCTGGAGATGATTTATATTCTGAGGGCTAAGAGAGTTCATAAAAGTTATGTGAGTTCAAGCTATATATAATAATAAAGACAAGCTGTGTAACTTAGCATTTCATTGCTGTGAAGAGACACCATGACCAAGGAAACTTTTATAAAGGAAAACATTTAATTGGGGCTGATTTAACAACTTCAGAGGTTCAGCCGATTTGTCTTCATGGTGGGAAGAATGGCAGTGTGCAGGCAGATATGAACTTGAGGAGCCAAAAGTTTATATCCTTATCTGAACATAGCCAGGAAGAGAGTCTCTCTTCTTCACTGGGCAGAGCATGAACAGCCAAAGTCATGAAAGTCACCTACACAGTGACATTCTTCCTCCAGTAAGGATACACTCATTCCTACAAGGCCACATTGCCTAAAAGTGTCATTTCCCATGCTCCAAGCATATTCAAACCACCACACTGTACATGACAGAAACATGTTTTTCCGTAAAAGCACACAAAAGACAGTTAAAACTTTGAGCTGAATAGCAATAGCAAGGAGGCAGATCTGAGCTCCAGACATCTGTACTCCTTCCCCTTCAGAGGAGAGGTGGCCTGCAGAGAGTACTCTGACCACTGAGACTCAGGAGAGAGTTGGACTCCCAGGACTACTGACAGAGGCTACCAGAATCACAGGAGGAACAAGCTCCAGCCACAGACAACTATAACAACTAATGCCAGAGATTACCAGATGTCAAAAGGCAAACATAAGAATCTTACTAACAAACCAAGACCACTCACTATCATAGGAACCCAGAACTCCCACCACTGCAAGTCATGGATACCTCAACACACCTGAAACTCAAGATTCAGATTTAAAATCATATCTCAGAATGCTGGTAGAGGATTTTAAGAAGGAAATTAAATAACTCACTTAAAGAAATACAGGAGAACACAGCTAAACAGGTAGAAGGCCTTAAAGAAGAAGCACAAAAATCCCTAAAAGAATTAGAAGGAAACACAGCTAAACAAGTAGAAGCCATTAAAGAAGAATCACAAAAATCCCTTAAAGAATTACAGGAAAACACAACCAAAGAGGTGATGGAATTGAACAAAACCATCCAAGATCTAAAAATGGAAATAGAAACAATAAAGAAAACCAAAAGGGAGACAACTCTGGAGATAGAAACCCTAGGAAAGGAATCAGGAAACATAGATGCGTGCATCAAGAACAGAATACAAGAGATGGAAGAGAGAATCTCAGATGCAGAAGATTCCATAGAGAACATGGACATTACAATCAAAGAAAATGCAAAATGCAAAAAGATCCTAACTCAAAACACCCAGGAAATCCAGGACACAATGAGAAGAACAAACCTACTGAAAATAGGAGAATCTGAGGAAAATAGAAGAATCTAACCTTACCGAATCTAAGAACACATCAAAATGATCATCCATCTTGACCAAGTAGGCTTCATCCCAGGGATGCAGGGATGGTTTATTATATGGAAATCCATCAACATAATCCACTATATAAACAAACTCAAAGACAAAAAAACCACATGATCATCTCGTTAATGCTGAGAAAGCACTTGAAAACGTCCAACACCTCTTCATGATAAAAGTCATAGAAAGATCAGTAATTCAAGACCCATACCTAAACGTCATAAAAGCAATATACAGCAAACCAGTAGCCAACATCAAAGTAAATGGAGAGAAACTTGAAGCAATCCCACTAAAATCAGGGACTAGACAAGGATGCCCACTTTCTCCCTGAATATTCAATATAGTATTTGAAATCTTATCCAGAGGAATTTGAAAACAAATGGAGATCAAGGGGATACAAATTGGAAAGGAAGATGTCAAAATATCACTATTTGTAGATGAAATGATAGTATATATAAGTGACTCTAAAAATTCCACCAGAAAACACTTAAACCCTGCTTGTGGACGTTGTACATCGTGGTGCGGAGCCTAGTGCGCACCACGATGTACAACGTCCACAAGCAGATAAAAAAATTCTGGTGACAGCAGATGGTGGTGAGGATTTGGAGAAAGAGGAACACTCCTCCATTGCTGGTGGGATTGCAAACTTGTACAACCACTCTGGAAATCAGTCTGGCAGTTTCTCAGAAAATTGGACATAGTACTACTGGAAGATCCAGCAATACCTCCTCTGGGCATATATACCCAGAAGATCTTCCAACTGTTAATAAGGACACATGGTCAACTATGTTCATAGCAGCCCTATTTATAATAGCCAGAAGGTGGAAAGAACCCAGATGTCCCTCAACAGAGGAATGGATACAGAAAATGTGGTACGTTTACACAATGGAGTACTACTCAGCTATTAAAAACAATCAATTAATGAAATTCTTGGGCAAATGGATGTATCTGGAGGATATCATCCTGAGTGATGTAACCCAATCACAAAAGAAGTCACTAGATATGCACTCACTGATAAGTGGATATTAGCCTAGAAACTTAGAATATCCAAGATACAATTTGCAAAACACAAGAAAATCAAGAAGAAGAAAGACCAATGTATGGATTTTTCATTCCTCTTTAGAATATGGAACAAATTACCCATGGAAGGAGTTACAGAGAAAATGTTTGTAGCTTAGACCAAAGGATGGACAATCCAGAGACTGCTGCAACTGGGGATCTGTCCCATAATCAGCCACCAAATGCAGACACTATTGCATATTCCTGCAAGATTTTGTTGAAAGGACCCTGATATAGCTGTCTCTTGTGAGGCTATGCCAGTGCCTGGCAAATACAGTCGTGGATGCTCATAGTCATCTATAGGATGGAACACAGGGCCCCCAATGGAGGAGCTAGAGAAAGTACCCAAAAGGGGGTTGATGATTTCATTCAATAGATTAATCATGAGAGTTCTTTTTTAGTTTGGATAAAATTGTTTTGGCATTATTATTTACTTTTTCATTAGATATTTTCTTTATTTACATTTCAAATTCTATCCCAAAAGTTCCCTATACACTTCCCGCCCCCCCCCATCCCTGCTCCCCTACCCACCCACTCCCACTTCTTGGCTCTGGCCTTCCCCTGTGCTGGGTCATATAAAGTTCGCAAGACCAAGGGGCCTCTCTTCCCAATGATGGCCGACTAGGCCATCATCTGCTACATATGCAGCTAGAGACACAAGCTCAGGGGGTACTGGTAAATTCATATTGTTGTTCCACCTATAGGGTTGCAGACCCCTTTAGCTCCTTGGGTATTTTCTCTAGCTCCTTCACTGGGCCCCCTGTGTTCCATCCAATAGCTGACTGTGAGCATCCACTTCTGTGTTTGCCAGGCACTGGCATAGCCTCACAAGAGGCCNCTATATCAGGGTCCCTTCAGCAGAATCTTGCTGGCATGTGTAATAGTATCTGGGTTTGGTGGCTGATGATGGGATGGATCCCCAGGTGGGGTAGTCTCTGAATAGTCCATCTTTTCATCTTAGCTCTAAATTTTGTCTCTGTATCTATATCCTTTCATGGGTATTTTGTTCCCTATTCTAAGGAGGAATGAAATATCCACACAATGGTCTTCCCTGGCATTTTCTATGAGCCTACCCATTTTCTCTACCACTGAGGCCAGACCAAGCAGCTAGAACATCTCCCACATATAGGCAACAGTTTTTGTTGTAGCTCTAGCTCCAGTTGTTTGAGACCCACATGAAGATCAAACTGCACACCTGTTAATATATGTGTGGGGAAACTTAGGTCCAGCCCATAAATGTTCTTTTGTTGCTGGTTAAGTATCCTAGAGTCCAAGGGTCTAGGTTAGTTGATTATGTTAATATTCCTGTGCATTTCCTTTCACCTTAGGAGCTGTAATCATTCCTCCTATTCTCCTGTAAGAATCTCCAAGCTCCATCCACTGTTTGACTGTGGGTGAGTCTGAGTCAATTGGTGGATGGAACTTCTCAGAGGACAGCCATGCTAGATTCCTGTCTGCAAGCATAATAGAGTATAATTAATAGTTTCAGAGATTGGTGCTTGCCCATGGGATGGGTCACAAATTGGGACAGGTATTGGTTAGAGGTTTCCTCAGTCTCTGCTCCATCCCCCATCCCTACTCTTTTTGTAGGCAAGATAAGTTTTGGGTTGAAAGCTTTATGGGTGAGTTGGTGTCTATCACTCCACTAGAGTTCCTACACAGCTGCAGGAGATAACCTCTTCAGAATGATCCTCAATTCTGTGAGTCACAGCTATTGTGTCTTGGGCACCTTCCCTTTCTTAGGTCTCCTTCTCTTGCTAAAGATGTTCCCTACCTGGCCCCTGATCTACACTGTTACTTGTAGATTTCCCTTTGGTCTCATGCCAACAAGTTATTGCCCCTGCCCCTTTCCCACACACCAAATCTGATACTGTCCTTCTGATTCCCACTCCCACCCAGTTCCCTCCCTCCATCTGCCTTCCATGAATACTCCATTTCCCCCTTCCAAGTGAGTAAACTGGCCAAGAAAGAAAGTAGGGAAATAATAACCTTTATGATAGCCAAGAATAATATAAAATATTTTTGAGTAAAGATCAGTATGACAAGAACTTTAAGACCCTGAAGAAAGAAATTGAAAAAAAAGATATTGAAGATAGAAAGATCCCCCATGCTAATGGATGGGTAGGATTAATATACTAAAAACGGTCATCTTACCAAAAGCAATCTACAGATTCAGTGCAATGCCCACCAAATTTTCAACACAGTTTTTACAGACCTTGAAAGAACAATTCTCAACTTCATATGGAAAAATAATAAACCCAGGATAGCCAAAACAATCCTAAATAATAAAAGAACTTTGAGAGGAATCACCATTCCTGACCTCAAGTTGTACTACAGAGCAATAGTGATAAAAACTGCATGATATTGGTACAGAAATATACACCTTGATCAATTTAATCAAATTGAAGAAATAAACCCACATATCTACAGACATGTAGAATTTTTATTTTTTTGATCAAAGAAGCCAAAACCATACAATGGAAAAAAGGAAACCATTTTCAACAAATGTTGCTAGTCTTACTGCAGGTCTATGTATAGAAAAACAAAAGTAGATCCATATTTGCCACCCTGCACACTTGAATAGTACAGGAGACAAATTCCTGAACAACACCAATGGCCAAGGCTCTGAGATCAACAGTTGATAAATGGGACTTCATGAAGCTGCAAAGCTTCTGTAAGGCAAAGGACACTGTCAATAAAACAGAATGTCAGCCTAAAAACTGGGAAAGGATCTTCACTAACTCTACAACTGAAAGAGGAATAATACCCCAAAATTATAAAGAACTCAAGAAGTTAAACCAAAAACCCAAATAACCCAATAATAAAATGGGGCACAGTGCTAAACAAAGAATTCTCAACAAAGGAATCTCAAATGGCTGAGAAGCACTCAAAGAAATGTTCAAAGTTCTTAGTCATCAGGGAAATGCAAATCAAAACAACTCTGAGGTTCCATCTTATACTGGTCAGAATAGTTAAGACAAAAACCTCAAGTGATAGCACATGCTGACAATGATGTGGAACAAGAGGAATAGTTCACTGCTGGTCAGAGTGTAAACCAGTACAACCACTTGAAAAATCAATATGATCTGCTATTTCTACATCTTTCTCACAAGTACTTGGATCACATGAGTTGACTATTATACTTGGCTAATCTTGCACATATCTATGTTTGTATTTGAGATTCCTAAATTATATTAAAATACATAAAATTTTGTTCTTCTGTCTTATAAGTATAGAAAATTCATTTCATCAAAAGATAAAATCAATGCATAGAATGAGGCCTTTTTTCTGATTTGCTTTTGTGATTTGGAATGTATGAAAACAAGATACTCAGATTAAATATAGCATCATCAAGTTAAACCTGCCCCATCTCCCTTCCCATTTTTTAAATTTAATTCTTTTTTTTCTTATTCACTTTATATCCCACTCACTGCCCCTCCCAATGACCCCCTCCCACAATTATTTTTCCATCCTCCCTCCCCTTCTCCACTGAGCTGTTGAAACCTCACCCTGTGTATCCCCCCACCTTGGCACTTTAAGTCTCTGGAACCCTAGGTGCTTCTTCTCCCTTCCCTCCTTATCTGACTCATAGCATAAAGGAGCTATTTAACTAGAGACTCATATTTAAATTTGTGTTGTCTGCTTTTAGAACAAGCATAATTTTTCTAGATCAAAAAAACAGTCTAAGGAATAGGTAAATGCAATGAAGATATAGCAGTGAACGAAGCAGGAGCTACATCAAGAAATAAAACAGAAAGCTTCTTAAGAACTGTCTGGAAACCAACAAAACCACAATGCCCATGAAATGCCATATGTATGTGTTTGCAGGGTTCCTTTAAATCTTGCTGTTTAAAATATTAAAATATCTGTGTTTAAAAGTCATTTATCTATACATTCTATCATTGTTTTTATACTGAGAAATAATTCTGTAACCCATATTCAAATGAGCTCATTATATTGTTAATATTTATCTGTATGCTTTATTTTTTCTTTTTCAAGGTGTCAAGAAATTATTATGGCTCATGGTGAAAGCGTATTATATAACCTAATCAATTTCTAGTGTTTTGCTAATTTGTCTAATAATAGTTATCTTTCTTTAGTTTGTGTTGAGTTTTGAATTTGTGTGGCAGAGATTAACCATCTTGCAGATTAGAAATTGATGGAGGTTAGTTTTATTAACAATGTTAAAACATTTGCTGAGAATTTCAGTATGTGTAGGGGTTTTTGCTTGTTTGTTTGTTTGTTTTGTTTCGTTTTTCGAGGCAGGGTTTCTCTGTGAAGCCCTGGCTGTCCTGGAACTCACTCTGTAGACCAGGCTGGCTTCAAACTCAGAAATCTGCCTGCCTCTGCCTCGCAAGTGCTGGGATTAAAGTTGTGTGCCACCACTGCCCAGCGTGTAGTTTGGTTTTGATGTAAATCCTCATTATATACTTGACTAGATTCAGAATCCTTTAGCAGACACTCTGCTAGGCATGTCTGTCTGTATGTTCCCAGAGGGAAGTAAATGGTGAGGAAAGGGATTTACTGAATATGAGTTTTAAAATTCCATGGGCTGGAGGCCTCCATGAATAAAGGGAGACAGGGAACAAAGTGAGATGTCCTTCTGCCTTCCCATGTCTTTGCTTCTTGGTCTACAGAGGTGTGAGGAGTGCCACACACTCCTAATGCCAACAGTTCCGCCATGCATTCCAGGTCATGATGGATTGTGAACATAAATAAATCTGTTTTCCTTAAATGCTTTTGTTAGGTATTTTTTCATATCAATGAGAAAAATATCTAATATGCTATTCTCCTCAGTTCTGTTGTATGTTATTAACTCTCTCTCTCCCTCTCTCTCTATAGCTAGCTAGCTAGCTAGATAGATAGATAGGTAGATATATAGATGATAAATATATAGATACATACATACAGAGATACATAGATGATACATGGATAGACACACATATGCATAGATATATACATACATAGATACATAGATAGGTAGATATCAGAATGGTCAAATATATTTTATACTTGATTTTGATTTTTTTCTATTCTATAGCAATTCAATTAGCAAGACTATACATCTTAGTTCTAGTTAAGTGACATTTTAAATTCGATTTCTGCCTTTGGTATATAGTATTAAACCCAGGAAACTTAACCAGTAAGCATAGTCTTTGTATTCCAAGCCTAACCTTAAAATTTTAAATTGTTTAACTATATATCTAATTAAGATACTTTCAAGAAATCAAAATATGTGGAATTCTGAAGTGTATAAAAAAAGTGATAATATATAAAATAAAATTATTGTAATTCATAAAGAAAAAGTTCTGACATTGTGGTGGCTAATGTTTTAAGTTTAAATTACTGTGCTTACAAAATCAATAAAACAAAAATGCCCCTAACCTGTAAGCTCCACTTGCCAAAGGACAGAATGCTGGGGACTGTTGTTCATGTAAGGTAACAAATTGTGTGTTTTTGCTTCTGTCAACAAGCTTGGATCCTAGAATACACAGGATGTGTGCTTGAAGACATATAGTTAGGGAAAAAATATGTCAGAATGTGTGCCTGCCTCTGATTGCATGAAGGCAGGAAGTACATAGCCTTTTGATTTTTGCTTTCATATGCTCCTGCGCCTTACTAATGTAATTCAATGCTATACACTCAGCAAGAGTCTCAGCTTGCCAGTATTTAGTAAAGCTTCTTATTTGTTAAAATTTATTCATGATCAGGCTAGTGAACTTTTAAATGATCCCAGACTCATAACAACATTCACAGAAAAATGAATAAAACTGGAGATCATCATGTTCAGCAAAATAAGCTAGACTCAAGAAGACAAATAACACCAAATACCACATTTTCTTTCATATAAAGTATTTGTGTGTGTGTGTGTGTGTGTGTGTGTGTGTGTGTGTGTGTAAGTAGAAAGGTACCTCGAAAGAGGACAGATCTCAAGGTGTGACTAGATAATGAACGTCATGTAAAACGAAAGTGGTGGATACTGTTTGAACAGGGGAATATCCATCAAAACTGGAGACACAGGGACAGGCAGTGAAAGAAGGGACCAATAAGAACAAAGTACAAAAACATTCAGCCCACACCTATACAAAGACCAGAATCAATCCTATCACTTGATATGCTAATTTAAATATTAATTGATAAAAATTGACTAATATAGAAATGTTAAAAAGAAAGCAAAAACCCTTTATTGTCTTTTCACTTTAATGTATTGGAAAGTCAAAACAAGGTTTTGAATAAGATTGGTGATGGGACATGACATATCGAGGAAGGTTTAAAACTACTCACATCTAAGATCCTAAAGAGTGCCCAGAACTGGAAAATGCAGAGTAAGAGACTTGATTAAGCATTTATTCATAAAGCTCCCCAACATTTTTTCATATTTATTTGCATTATTTATCTCCCTAGTTTAACATGACTGGTTTAAAAGTACTCTTTTTTTAAACCTTTAATCAGAACAAATGGTGTTCTTGAATCTGCTTTTAAATGTGCTCTGTAGGTAGTCTGGACATACCACACCAGGCCTAAGCAGTTTCATGTAGAAGAGGTTTATTGGAGACAAAGAGGGAAAAGAGAGAAAGACAAAGAGAAAGGGGGGGCAAAAGTGGGGAAGGGTCTGTCTTTTACTTAGGCTTTTATAACCTGTTCACAGGTAAGTATGGGAAGTGGACTCTGGGAAGGTATGTGGTTGTCATGGCAACATGTGTTACCTAAGTGTGACATTCCTGAGTTTAGAGCTGATCTGTAAATCTAGTTCTTGATATCAACAATACTCTTGCCCTCAGGAATGGCAATCAATTAAATCCAGGAACAAATCTCAGATGTGAAGAAGCATTTGAATGTTTACCTTGTTGACAGTATTTTGGGTTAGTTTTGATGTTTTGTTGTTTTGTTTATCTGGCATGCTACTTCCAGTAACAGGCTTATAGGATCTCTTGATTTGCATGATCATTTCGGTTTTCCTCAAGAATCCCCACTGACCCTTTAAAGAGTCACAAGTCTAGATTCTGTTTTCTTGTCTCCAGGAAACTATTTAGGCTGAATGAGAACAAGGAGTTTGCCTTCTCCCTCAAGCAATAATGCATCTAAGCAGCCAACTGTAAAACTCTTGTGTTTTGAAATTAACAATGTGAGCTGTTGGTTCACAGACATTTCAAAAATATATTCACTGATATTTATGAATATACACTTTTCTTAAACTTACCATGAGTGAAAGACATTTGACAATGAAAAATGCAATATACAAGAAAAACAGATACTTTTCTCTGAACTGTGTGAATATTGTCCTGCTGCTTAAAACCTCTAGTTGCTTTGCCTGAAAACATGGTAAGCTTCTGAATTCTGTCTAGATATATAGATTCTATTGTATATGCATATAGAATATCTCCTTGACATCTACCCTTAATATTCTTGTCTAGTTCTGCAGTCCCCGGCAGGCCATTTGCCTTAATACATGCACTAGTCTGATCCTTCCCCTTTTTAGGCAATTTGCATGCCTTAACTATCAGCCCCTCTTCCATTCAGGTATCAGCTCACTTTCTAAGAGGGATCTACTATGACAATCTTAAAGTAACCTGTCCCACCATACAACCATCCCATTAAAATCAGTGGATTTTATTTCCTCTAAGGCACTGTGATATTTCCTCAAACTGACGACTCCATGAGGCTATGGTTTTTTTATCTGATTTATCACTGAGATGATTTGTCTATTTAAGATCCCCTTATCTTTAGTTCTTTGAAAGCCCCTCTTAACCTCTGATTGGCTTTTTCAAATAAGAGTCCACTCCCAAGACAACGGCTTAAACAAGAGAGTGAGAACACAAATTACAGCTGAAGATATATTGCCCAAAATGTGAAAGGCCCTAGAGTGAATACACACACACACACACACACACACACACACACACACTGAAAACCCAGATCATTTCCCAAACTGGTTATTCTGAAAGAAAGAAATTAGTAACTTTTCTGTTGAGAAAAAAAGGAGAGAAAAGAAAAGAAAAAAAGAAACTAAAAGCATCAAGGAAGCTGGTGGTAGAAGCCACAGCATCTATGTTTATGGAACCAATAGGTGGTTTATTTTCTCATAGGACTGAGAGGCATTTCCAGTACAGATACCATGTTTCTTGTGAATCACTTCCTTAGACTATTTAAAAAGTTATAATGGGATGGTTGGCATTGCTTATATTTTATTTTATAAAAAATAATTCCTAAAACGAAATTACTGGATCCTTGTAGTAACATTAAGCACTCTTTTATTAAAGTGCTATTAAATGTTTTATAGAATCTCATTTGTCTTGCTAGAGTAATCTTATCCTATAAAAATATCATTTTATCTGAAGATAGGATCCTTCTTTCTTTATGATTATGTCAACATTCATCAGTGTGCAAAGATACCATATTTCAGTGAGTTGAGATCTGAAGTCCAGCAAGATCAATTTTTTAATCCTGAAATGTCTGTTAGGCTCCATCAGTTTGGCTAACTTCTCCCTTATTTTAAGGACCTCTCTGACTTGTCTTTCTGACAAGTGTATAGAATTGTTTCAGAAGATATTGCCCTGAGATAAATAAGAAAGCACCCATCATGTTAATGTGACAGGTAGAAAAGTGGCAGAGAAGCAGAACAATCATCATTTAATTGTTCTTGGGAGATAACACTGAGCTCAGAGCAACACCTGAGGAACAGTGTGATAAAGAATGCTGGTGTGGAAGTGTGTGTTATCTGATTTCAATTCCCTCATCTAGTTTAAGACACAATATTCTGACAATGAAAAGGAAAGTCAATAGACTGAAAATGTAAAGGTTTTGATATTGCTTGCTGTTATAGAATTTGCAACTTAATTAGAAGTTTGTCTATTAATGGGCCCTTGACTTTGTAAAGTAATTTAAGTTTTTCATTGATCAAATAAGCATATCACTTATATTAAAAATTAAAATTAAATTACTTATTAGACATACATTTGAAAAATTCAAGGTATGTGTTTGAATAGCAGCATAGTGAGTGCCCCTGAAGTACATATTTGCATAGGTCAGTCTGTGTCCTGCCTTGAACCAGCTTAGTTCTCTGGGATTTCAACAACTCTCTATCCATATTGGTCCATAATTTCCCTTAGTTTTTTCTTTTATGTTTTTAGTTATTATAAATATAAATTCATAATGGATATGAATTCAAAATAATAAAACATGAGTTTTCAGGTACATACATCACTGTACTTTGCTCATATTCACACCCATCTATTACCTACCTGTCTGTCCTCCTCTTCTCATGACCCTTTTTCTCCTTCAGAGTCTACCTTTCCACTCTCCTTTCCCATGTGAACGTCTGTGTGTGTCTGTGTTATTGTATGTGTGTACATGTGTGTCTGGATATATGAATTTTTAATATATATTTTAATATGTACATATGAATACAAATTTCACATATGAGAGAAAATATGTGACATTTTGTCTCTTCTTCCACCATCCTCTTTTCTTCATCCCTCCCTTTAGATTTTTTCCTCCCCACCCCCATGTAGAACTCCTATTTTCAAAGCATATATAGATAGAGCCTGACAGATTCTGCTGTGGGAAATGGGACCAAGAAAAATGGTAGCATGAACAGGAGAAAGAATTTATCTTGGATTAAAAAAAAAAAAAGTCAAAGAAAGGATTTATTGAAATGCACTGTAAGAGAACACGCTTTGGGTCCAGAGAGGAGGTCATGTGACTGAATGGGAAAATCTCTTATTGCAGTTGAGGGTGAAGGTATTTGTTTTTGTCTCATGGGCTATTTGAGCAAAGTCCATATCTTGAAAGATAAGTAAACATGTCATGAATTTGTTAAGTGGGCATTTTGCAGCTCAGGTTGTCTTTCTTAAGCCTGGAAACGGAAACGGGTAGAGTGTCACAATTCTTTAGGAACTAAATCCCAGGTATCACTGAGACCTAAGTCTGAGAATTGTGGGCTTATAGTTAAAGTGTAAGAATCTTGTTTCTAAAATTATATGATTTTGAGTCTGGCTTATTTTATATAACATGATGTTTTCTGTCCCAACCATTTTCCTGCAAATGACATAATTTCAGTCACTCTTTTTGCATCTGTATTAGCTCTACTTCTGCCTTTAGCAAGGCCTCTGAACTCTTCAGGCTATTAAACCTTTTGTAGCCACTCCGTGATATATTTGTGAAGTGTAATGAATGACCTGAAAGCTAATGCTAATAATTAAGACTGGACGAAAAGAAACTGTGATTGCCAGCAGTCTTATTAGCAAATGAAACTGGGATGACCTGGTGAGTTGCGGCCAACAGAACCAGTGAAACAAAAGTAACTTGTGAATTATTATTCAATCAACTCTGGCCATGAGGGAAGAGACATGTGAGTTGCTTCATGTGTCTAAAAAGAGTATTCACAGCAATCTGCCTCTAATACCTTGCTAGAGGTAATATTTTTCATTACTATGAAAAATAATATTCATAGGGCCAGGGAGATCACTCACTCAGCATGTACAGCTGCCTGCCATGATGGCTGACAATCTCACTTTGATCCCTGAAATCAGCATGATAGAAAAAAATGGCTCCCATTAGTTCTGACCTATCTGTCTTCTGTAGTACAGGAGTGTACACAGGCACACACACACACACCCACCCACACACCCACACACACTTACTTTACAAAAAATAAGCAAAAACTTTTATTAACTGGGAGAATCCTGTGCTACAACGTCTTTAGAAACAGTGTGGGAAGCAATTATCAAAGCAAAGAAAGTTCTCAGTAGGAAAGCACAAGATTGAGCCAAGAGTCTGAATTTAAGAGTTTAAGATGAAAAGGTAAATTTTCTTTTTCTCAAGAGACTGTTTTGTTGAAATGTTTGCAATATTTTTATCACAAATGAAAAGATAGTCCAACATACTTCTTCAACATTGTAGATGCAGTGTTCTGGAAAGAACATCTAGTCTTGCTTCAGCCTGCTTGGAGGCATGACTGAATGGTATAAAGTGGCATGCTGCGTTTGCTTGTCTGTCACTTTGTCTACAGGTTGAGCCTCTAATAAGGCATTAGAAAAAACACTGACAACAGAAACTGAACACTGCTGAAAAATGAGTTCATCTCACTGCCCTGTGGTGTCTTTCTTCCATGGGTCTTTGACCTCTATCAGGCATTAGACCTGTTGGTGTGTAGCAACTGAAGAAATTCAGAAAGGAATGAGACAGATGTTCTGGGCATCATTTTTATTCTTGAGGGTCAACAAACTTAAAACTTTTTAATAAATTCAAGGAACATGATGGACATTCTAGAACAAAATACAGGATATCTTTAATCTCAGGAGTTTTACCCTTGAAAGTATTTAGGGAGCTTGAAAAGATAAACATTATTAAGAGAGTTCCACTCTACTCCTTCAGAGATGAACTCTGGAAAACAAGTTAGTTTGGAGACAAATATGAAATAATGGGCTCCAAACAATTTTGGAAAATAGTATTTCAGAATTTTAGGCTGAGAAATCACTTTAATAGTGCTAAAGAAATTGTCTCAAGGCCCTTAAGCACTGTGGGAATCATATGGGTCCTGGAGGTGTACAGGAGACCTGAGCTTAATTGGCTCTTCTTTGGGTGCATGGGGGGACCTCCACTGCCTCAGCACACTCAGGAGGTAATGGTACTTGCTGCCTTGCATTTGTTAGTGTAATAGCTTTAATGATTTGATTCACTCCTATAAGAGGTGCTATATAAATGCAAATGATTTCCAAGAATGATAACTAGCCATCTTTAGCTATAAGCCTTCTGCAGCTAACCTCCACACAGCAGAGGAATTTGAAAGCTAAAGAAAGTGCTCTCTTCTTTCTGCTAAATATGCTGACAGGAATTTCTGAAGTTATTTTTTTGTTTGTTTGTTTTGTTTTGCTTTTTTTCCCTCTTTTGTTTCCATAGCTATGTACCAGAGTATTTTTGATAATTGAGGGAGATATAGATGAAATTTATATTTCTGAATGTTAAATTCTTGGGAGGCAAGATTTCTACTTAAAGATGGAAGGAGGGGAATGCAGAAAGGAGGGAAACATAGAATCTTTTCCAGGACAGAACAGTTCATATTCCTAAACCTTAAGTATATTTGATAGAGATTTATCATAATTTGTGTTCTGCCATAAATGCACACAGATTTAGAAGATGAAAGGATTCCAAAGCTACTAATGATACTTGGTCCATATTCACCCTTGTCATTCTTTGTCCCAGTTGGCTATTAGATTCTGCTTGTTGAGATTAGCACATAACACCAGCACCGCAACCAGGAAGTCAAGGCTGCCAGTGCTGTATTTTAGCCAGGAAAGAAAATCAGTTTTTGCTTCTGGCTAAGATTATCAACCCAGTATGCTGTTATATCACAAATAAAACACCAAGAAGACCAAAAGTTGTAACACTCCTGGCAGAAAAAAGGTTGTTCCCAAGAGAGGAATAAAGGAGATCCTGATTTCATTCTGCCCCACACAAGAAAAACTGGTTAGATATATTTATTTCAAACCTAAGGCCTCTTATCTGCTTAGCAAGTATTCTATCTTAATCCTCTTCCGTAAGAAAAAATTCAGCACTGATTTTTGACAACATGAACTACCATCTCTGAATTTCTTACCTCCAATATATTACAAAGCTGATTTTCCTGTCTCCTTCTCACTTTACTGGAGGAGGATGCTAGTCCCTGTAGTGCTTCCTTTTATTGGTCCCACAACTGTGAAAAGAAGGAACAGATTGAAAGTGATGACAGCAGAAAAGGTGATAGAGAGATAAAAATTCCCATCATAAGGTCATGACTGGCAAAGGAAAACAAACTACCAAGAGAAACACATTTATTTGATTGAAGTTTTACAGAAAACAAGAGTCTTTAGAAGCAAAGGTGCAGAGAACCACAGAAACCTGTGTATTTTAGTGCTTAGATTTTATCAAGGAAATTAGTATGTATGTTTTTCAAAGTTTTCATGCATTCAGAAAACTGTATATTAAAAATAGAAGAATTTGACTACAATTTGACTTATGGCAACGTAAGTATTTTAAGTGATTTAGGACAGCAAAATTGTTTTCTCTGTTCTTGTAAGCTCTTGACTGGTCAACAAGAAAAAAATAAGTTCATTAACATGTGTGTATCATATATAGAGAGAACATACTAAAAGAAATAACTAGCACAAAGCACTATCTTGAAATTTAGTTTTAAATTCAATCTTTAGATGCATCCATAAAAGAAAAGTGTGAATGAGACCAGCACAGGAAGATTGACCAAGAAAAGCAATGATAAACAAGGTCAGGCTAATTATGAGATGTCAGCAAGTGTCTTCTCCATTGATGAGCTTATCTTTAATTTAGTTCACAGAGGGAGACACGCTTACAAAGGAGTTTCTGCTATAAATCTAAATTTCTCTTACCAAAAGGGTAACTTTTCTAGTTTTGAAGCTTTTTCTATATCTGCTGTTTCTGAAAATATATAGCTCAAAATAACCTCTCTGCAAAAGAGGCATTTGGGGTGGTACATGCCAGTCTTACAATCATATTTGAGATGGAGCATTCTGGTCTCAGAGCCATATTTGGAGTCACGCACAGATTTCAGTTATATTTGGGATATTGCATTCTAGTCTCTACAGTCATATTTGGGCTGGTGTATGTTGGTCTCCTAAACCATATTTGGGGTGATATAATTTGATTTCCTATATCCATATTTGGGGCCTGATAAACTCATTTAATTATGAGCTTCCTCAATCATGTGACCCTAATAATAAGGTTTATATATCAAGATGTGCCAGGAAAGAACAGGAATATCTATAGGGAACACAATGTAGAGATGAAAGACTTAATGACAAAACCAGACTAGGGGACTTACCTCCCCCAGGGGCACTGTGTAAGGCTTTGCTAATGCATTGCTAAAGTTTGCCAAAATCCACCGTTAATGATAAGACTGCATTCTAAGCACCCTTTAAAGTGTTTTCCTCTCAAAAATTAGCTATGATATAGGAATATGGGAAAACTTGTCTCCTTAAAACTAGAAGTTATTGGCTTCTTCCTATACATCTATTGCTTTAAGGAAAGAAATCTCAGCCAAGTAGCCAACCAAACACCTCATGTCAGCATCACCTGATTTGAATACTCCATAGATGCTTTGAGGAAGCTACATATGGAGGCAGATGCTTACTGCTAAAGCATTTCTGTTCCAGAAAACCTGGCCATAACCGATAATCATGCTCACAAGTTGCGCTGGTTTTTCCAGTAAACATTTTCTCAGCTAAATGTGGATGGCCCTGCAAGCATCTTTACTCAAGCTACAAAGGAAACACATCCCTAGATAGCCCAGCCAGTAGATATCTGTGAATGGTATGATGTCATGACTGTTGTGAATGCAGGTCTCCATTTTCATAAAGATCTACTGTAATTGGTACAAACACCCCCTTTTTATGGCTATTGATGATGGCTAGTCACCTCATTTTAATTTTTTAAAAATTAATGTGTGTGTGTGTACATGTTAGAGACCAACAAAAGTAGTCGGGTGCCATTTTTTCAGGTGCCTTTCTCCATCACTTTCTGCCTGTTCCTTTGGAGGCAGGCTTCCCCACTGCTCTAATCTGGAGCTAATGTTTTATGTTGTTAGACTGGAAATCAACAAGCCCTAGTGATCTTTTTGACATTGTCTCCTTGATACATGGGTTATAGGCATACATGGGACAATGGTTTGTTATACAAGCAATAGAATATGAACTCTGGTTCTCAAGCTTATACAGAAAATATTCTTAACTACTAAGCCACTTCTCTAGACACTGTGAACCTCATTTTAAGAGGCAGTAGAGAGATACCTTTCTGTCCTTCTCATGCTGGCATTGTAGCATTAGAGCCAACAAAAGGCTTTTGCTGAGTGGTTTTTAGTAGTAATTTTGATTATCACTAAGGTTGTAGGTGAAGCTGGTAGTTTGGAAAAAAAAATAGCCCAGGTCGAAATAACAGTGACAACAGAAACATTGATGAAAAGCAGGAGCTTCTTCCACTGGAAGCACTTGCTTCCAGAAGCAAGAAGGATGGGAAACAATTAAGGAATGCCAGAAAGCAGTCAGGGGAAAAACAATGAGAACAGGAGCAGAAAGAGTAGCTGAGGTCAAGGGAATGCAGGAGAAGTTAGAAAACTGAGGTTAGAGAGAGAAATTAGTAAAAAAAACCAGAGAGAAAATCTTCCAATCACTGATCAGTAGTAGTCCCAAAGAGCCGATGGCCTCAATACTTTAGGCCTGGTAGCTGCTAGGCTCTGAAGAATTCTGATACCTAAGCTTAGAAATGTTATAGTAGCTATTGTCAAAGAATGGTAATTTCTGACATCCTTGGTTCAAAGCACTTGCATTACAAAACTGAAATATTAACCACCATGGAAGACTAGGAACCCCATCTTCCTGTGCTTATATGAGAGCTGTAATAGTTTTCAGCAAGGAGAGTCCCAATACCTAAGGCTGTAGAAGAGCTATAACTCTAGAAGGTACCACTTGAAGCAGCTGGTAGCCTGTGGCCAATTGCTGACAGAGGCTGAGGGTTACAACCACTGACAAGGACCTTCAGTGGCAAACTTATTGATACCTGTGAGCAAATGACCCCATGACTGTTCATGACCTTGACACCTCTTATCTGGATTCCTAATGTATTGAAATGTAACAAAAGAACCTTTCAAAGTGGAGACAATTAATTCAATAGTGCTTGTGAAAGGATTGTCACAATGGCTTTCAAGTATTGTTATCCATCAGGCACATACTCACCAGGAGACTGTTTATTATTCAGTGTATCACAAGTGTTTAAAATGACACAACATCAGGAGCAACAGCAATTGGCTAAATTAATTTTCTACTAGGTTGTGACCTACAGATTTACCCACAGTAGGAAATCAGTTAGTATTAATATTATTAACAATACAGAGGAACACTTTCTAAATGGTATATGAGCAATACCAGAAACAGTCAATGAGCTACAAAAATGCAAGTCTTTACAAAACATACTTGACATTTATTATGTACTCTATTAACCCCTTCAAAACTAAAAGGCATACTTGCTTATTGAAAGGTAATTAGGGAACACTGAGAGCTGGAAAAAATGGTCTCCTCCAGAGAAGAACATATAATTGATTATCCAATACTAAATGGATATCCTTGTAAAACCACATAAAAGTAACACTATATAAACTGAACAGGCTGTGTTTATATATTAGGGAATATGTAGAGATATACATATAAATATGTAACAATAATTAATAAAAACAGGACATGAATTGAAAAGAAAATAAGGAGGAGTATATGAAAAGATAGCAGAGAGAAAAAGGAAGGGGAAGTCATATAATTATATTATAATATAAAAAAAAAGAAATCTTTTTAAAGGAGCCTGGGGCATCAGCAAGGTCTCCCATACTTAATTCAACAGGACTTTTAAAAGAAAGGGAAATTTAAACACAGAACTGCATACATAGAGACAGGGTTGTGAATATGGAAAGTGACAAGACAGCCAGTCACTTGCTCAATGAGGAAGGATGCTCCTGGAGAAGTCATTTGCCAACATTTTGACCTTTGACTTTTAGTCTTATGTGTTTGTTACTGAAGTCAGTGTTCTGTGGTACCTCAAAGGAGGCACCAACAAACACATCACTTCCAGTTCTCCTAGCCACATTCTCTTGAGCCTACTCCACTCTAGTTTTGACCTTCAACTGTCTTCCAAATGCCTCTTTCAAGGACACAACAGTATTTGATAGAATATATCTCGTTACTTTCCACTGGACATTGAGAATATCAGTACCATCTGTATCTTCTTTCTGTTTCAATGACTGTAATGCTTCCTGAATTTTCATTCTTAATTTTCCTCACTTCTCAGCTCTGTTGAAGAATACTCAGCACCAAACATGTCTTGCTTTCCTTTGTTTCCCTACTCCCACCTCCACCCTATGCTATCATTGTTTAATGTTAAGTTTATGTATGTATCTAATTTGCTCACAGTGAAGTGAATGATGTCTTACTCATCACCCATAACTGAAACAGTTCTTGGCACATGATATGCTGATACTGATATAACCTGAATGCCAGAAGTTATGCTTCTTGCTACCACAAAGGCCAGTGAATAAATACTAGAATTTAACTTTTTCACATCTAGTCAGAAGACTTTATCACCAGGAGGCCAAAAAAGATCCCTTTATTTCAGAGTTTATTGTTGCAACACTGGTGAGATGGTCAGCTACATTTCTGAAGGTTCTCACACCCAGGACTCTCTTCTTATCTTTCATTACACACTCTGCTAATTTTGTGAACATATCTGGACTTAGGTGCTTCCTGAAACATTGAGTCAGATTAGTTTTTTGCTTGTATCAACCTCATACTAATTCAGAAACATCTGGACTGGCATGATATTAACTGAAAACAAACCCACCATTAACTGTTGTATATTTGTTAAGCTAGTAATAACAGATACATGCACATTACTTTTATACAGTACAAAAGTGGCTTTCTAATGTAGAACATAAAAATCATCATATCTGGTTAACTTTCCTCAATCACTGAGAGATAGTATCTGAAGAGTGTGATCCTTAGGTAAAGCAGGGACATATTTCAAGGACACTATGAGATTCTTGTTTGCCTGGAATCTTGTTAAGGGTACAGCCTTGCTACTTTGGGTGTGTTCTTCATGATATGAATTTACCAAAGGCATTTTGTAACAGTGAACCCCTCCTAGTACTATACTCTGGAACCTCCTAAACTAAGAGACAATAAAACTCTTTCTTTGTGATATGAATCTGCCTCAGACATTTCAGTATAGCAATGATAAAATAGGCTAATAAACTAAGTAGGATTAATAGTTTTATGTAAATAAATTGGAAAATCAGTCAATTAGATTAGGAAGATGATATCTCGTCTAATATATAGCCCTATCATCTTCTCATGAACTTGTCATTCATGTTGATTATAATTTCAGCAGAATTTTAGTAAGTTATAGAATAGTCTAGGAGTCAGATTTTGGGGTAAAAGACCTGTAGTCTATGTATTCTGTGATTGTGGTGACACAGAGACATTCTTTAACTTTTCAATGCTTATTGCTTCAAAAATTTTAAACATTTGACCATTTTTCCTCATGCTATCAATGGAAATCAATGGAAAAACACAACTCTCTCTTTTTTTTTGGGGGGGGGGGTTTCAAGACAGGGTTTCTCTGTGTAGCCCTGGCTGTCCTGGAACTCACTCTGTAGACCAGGCTGGCCTTGAACTCAGAAATTCACCTGCCTCTGCCTCCGGAGTGCTGGGATTAAAGGTGTGCGCCACCACGCCCGGCCAAAACACAACTCTTACCTCTAGAATAATAATAGAGTTTATTCTGGAGCCAGATATGCATAGACATGGCCAGGAACGAGAAGCTCACTTTGCCAAATACCGTGTACTCCAATGATAATAATTCCACGAAGTTTTTATATTAACAGAATAAAAATAGTTCCTAGATCAATATACTTTCAAAATTATTGAAAACACTAGGTTAGTAGGTCCAAGAAAGTGAGACCCTTTGCTTTAAATCTCCATTAAAACATTCTAGAAAGATTTACTCATAGTCACAGGGAAAGATGTTAAGTTACATAGAGAGGTAGGCCTTGCATGACAACTTAGGAGCTGAATAAGACCCAACTTCATATCTGCACTATTTCAGGTTTCAACAATCATGGAAATTTCCCTACACAATCTTTAAATAGGTGTTTTTTATTATTTCTAGGAAGATCAGTTCACAGTGGTATAGGATTTTATTCTGAAGGCAACAGGGAAAAATCTCATGGTGATGAGACCAGGCCTTTCAGCTGCAAACACTCCTGTTATCACATCATTCTTATGATTTGAGTTACTATAGAGTCTAACAAGGGGTAAGGATGGGGATCTTGACCTTGTTTTTACTTTGCCATTTAATATTACTACTATCTGCAGAGCAAAGGAGGAGAAATGCCCCCAGTAACCTAGCAACAGATCTATCTCCACAGCAGTAATGAGACTTCTGAACCTGAAATGGTTAACTAGGCTTTCTGGGTTCACTGGACAGACCTGGAATAATTTTTCTTAATTGCCTAAAATAACTCTTGCAATACTGAGTAAAATAAAGAGAGAGAACCTGGGCCCTATTCACATGCAAGAGCTAGAAGCCAATAAAATCCTTTTTGATGTGGAAATTTAGTAGAAAATTGTAAGTCTAGTAGCCAGATAGGAATTGTGATAATGTCTGTGTCCTTATTACTTCAGAGGGGAGAGAGGATAGTAAGAAGAGGGCTGCTTTGAGACAACACCAAAAGGAGCTTCAAGGATCATTTTTGCTTTCTTTATTGTTGGGTTCCAAAACAAGGAGCTCAGTTCACAAAGCTGTGTACTAGGGAGACTGAAGCTAAGAGAACATGCCTCACCATTAAGCACAGAGAGATAAAAATTCAAATCCAAGATCTTTAATACCTGAGTGAAGTCTACATGTTACAGAAACCTTTGGAGGCACAAATTTTAGCAACATCAATCACAAATACGCTGTTGAAAATGCTTATAATGTATGGAAAAGCTGAGTATTTTGCCAATTCTTAGGGAACTAACAGGTGAACATAAACAGAGTGTCCAGTTACAATGACAAGTGTGTTTTTATAGTTGGCACACTATGTGAGGGTAAAGTTTGCAATTCATGTTTATTTATAAAGTAATTTTAGATGATTATATAGTTATTGACTTTGGTAAATGGTATAAAGCCTAAGAGATAGGCTTTATTCAATTCAAATTCTGACTCTGTCTTCCTAACTGGTAGAGTTAGGTAACCTCTTTGTGTTCCATTCTTCTTTACAGAGTGTGGATATTGACCCTCCTCACGATGTGGCTGTCTGGATTATGAAATTGTATGTGGCATTTTTAGTATGGAATCTGCCACACTGGTGAAGTTCATTAACAGCACTGATGCTTATAATATCAACAACTGAAAACAGCCTAGAAGAAAGATGTTAAGAGGACAGAAGAGTTCCAATTTAGATAAATAAACATATCTTAGTCTTTACCTTATAGTGAAGGAAAAGAACATGAGAGCCTTGCCAGCAGGATCAATAGAACACTAGACACTCTCACTAGAATAAGGAAATGCACTTAGCTTTGTGCTCTATGATTTGGGCCTCACATGAGCATGCTTATCTAATAACAGAAAGAGAGCCAATGGCCAACCCAGTGAGCTCTGACAATCTTGTTCTAGAACTTTAGAAGAACATGATGTTCATTTCCTGAATGTAGCCCAAGAATAGAGAAATGGTCTTGCTGGATTGCAAATAATAGAATGCCCTCTTAACTCTCCTCCCCATGCCTTGAATACATTCTATTCTATATTATACCATCACATGGCTGGTCCCTCAGTTGTAAGGGATGCCTTAGTATGGGTCCACGGAGGCACCCCCTCCCCACACCTGACTACATATCCATCAAGACATATCCCCTCTCTCTTTATCTTTTTAGAAACACAACACTCTGAACTAGACTTTCCCTGGGATTATAATAGGTCTACGTACATATTTACAATATAATAATAGATATTAAAGTACTGATACTCATGAAGACATATTGCCAATCTAATAAATCTTTAGCCAAGACTTTAATGATATATTTTCTTTTTATATTATTCCTAATTACTTTTTCTGTTTTTTTTTTCTGTTTGCTTGTTTTGTTTTGTTTTGTTTGTCTTCAAGTCAATAAGGACGGGAGCCCAAGGAAATAGCATGAGGGGGGAAATGAAAACCTTATCTAAGAAAAGGAGTCATTTGTAAAGTTGTTTCCCAACTACGGATATTTAGCTCAGAGTTCTTTCTCCTAGCATGATCAAAACATAGATGCAGCTAAAAAGCCTAGCTAAATATAAGAAAACAGAACCTCAAGACTTATACCTCTATTTCTTTTATTTTATTAGAAGCATTGTCCTTTTGATAGAGAAGTTAATAAAGATTAAGACAGAATCATGTACACAGAAAGTATAATTGCTAATGGCAGTAGTAGGAGAGTAGCAGAGAAACAGAATAACGTAGCTGTAGTATGAAGCACAGGAGCTTGCAAACCATTGTTGGAGATGAGGGCAAGGGTAGAGTATACAGATGGGCATGTGCTGCCTATATATGATTCAAGTTTCTCAGGTGGCCAGAGCAAGAATATGACCTGAGCTCAGTAAGAAGGAAGACAAAAATGTGGATACTTCAATCCTTCTGAGAGGGGGAACAAAATACCCATGGAAGGAGTCACAGAGACAAAGTATGGAGCAGAGACTAAAGAAATGACCCAGAGACTGCCCCACCTGAGGATTTATCCCATATACAATTACCAAACCCAGACACTTTTGTGGACACCAACAAGTGCTTACTGACACAAGTCAGTTATAGCTGTCTCCAGAGAGGATCCACCAGCACCTGACAAATACAGAGGTGGATCCTCACAACCTACCGTTGGACTGAGTGCAGGGTCCTCAATGAAGGGGCTAGAGAAAAGACACAAGGAGCTGAAGGGATTAGCAGACCCATAGGAAGAACAACAATATGAACTAACCATTACCCCCAGATCTCACAGGGACTAAATTATCAACCAAACAGTACACATGGTGGGACTCATGGCTTCAGTTGCATATGTAGTAGAGGATGGACTAGTCAGTCATTAATGGGAGGAGATGACCTTGGTCATGTGAATGCTCTATGCCCCACTGTAGGGGAATGCCAGGGCCAGGAAGTGAGTGTGGGTGGGTTGGTGAGCAGGGGCAAAGAGGAGGGGATAGGGGGTTTTCAGAGGGGAAACCAGGAAAGAGGACAAAATTTGAAATGTAAATAAAGCAAATATCTAATAAAAACAAAAAAGAGTTAACGTTCAGCTGAGCAATTCAGGAACACTTAAGTTTCAAACAAGAACAAAAGTTGAAAAGGCTAAAATATAAAGCAAGCAGTAACAACAACAGCAACAAAATCTGGCACTATAAACACCCATAGTTAAAAACACTTCCCAGAAACCCTGTGAAAGAAAAGTGTCCTGGAATCAAGCTGTGTGACTTTGAGTTTAGTGTCATTTCTAATGTCTGAGCTGTGTTCTCTAGATCATCGGTGTTTTTATCTTCTAATTGATTAATTTGAAGCAGTTACTAGTGATAAATATTATTATATTAAAACTAAAAAATGAAATAATTCATACCTAGCACTCAGTGTGGAGCTTGGCACATAGCAAATTACTAAACAGTGCAATGATCCTCAATTCTGCCTGACACCCACATCTCCTAATAAAACTCCAACTGAGAAAAAAGACAATGAATGTGAATAAACACTCACTCAAGGCTCTCTTGAACTAGGAATTATCATATGAGGCAGTTCTGGCAAATTTTTTATGTGTGAAAATGTTCTGGGATTTTTCAGGAAAGGTATCACTTTCCTCCTAAAAGAAAACACATCTACCTAGTACCATCATATTTCTTTTCTTGAATGTAGATCTTATATCAGAACCAAACACCAAACACCAAAGCAATAAGTAAGATAAACTTTGAAGAAGAATAAAAAGTACAGAGATGTGGGGATGTAGCTCAGGTGTGTAGTATTGGCCTAGCACATGTAAAGCCCTGTGTTTTATGCCAGAGGGAAAGAAAAAAACGCAAGTGATGCTAACTGCACTCAAGAGACAAAGAAAGAAAATATTTCTCAAAATTTAAACCAACAGAAGTGAATCACACACAAATATACACACACAGAGAGACACATAGATACACACACTCAACCATCACCACCATCCAAATAACAGGAATTAACAATCATTGGTCATTAATATCTCTTAACAATAATGGACTCCCCAGTAAGAAACACAGGTAACAAAATGGATGGGTAAACAAAACTTATTGTTCTGTTGTATATAGGAAACACATATCAGAAACAAAGATAGTCATTGTCTTAGTAAAAAGGACTGTAAAAGTGTTTTACAAGCAAACACACACAAGAAACCAGCTGGGGCAGCCATTCTAATATCTAATAAAATAGACGTTAAACCAAAAGCAATCAAAAGAGAGAAGGAAAGACACTTCATACTCATCAAAGGTATAAAGAAAAATACCAAGAGAACATCCTAGTTCTGAACATATATCCCCCAAATGCAAGGGCACACACATTCATAAAAGAACATTACTACAACCTAAATCATACACTGAACCTCAAACATTAATAATGGGAGACCTCAGCATCCCACTCTCACCAATAGACCAAACAGAAAAATAATGAAACTAACAGAGGTTATGATTCAAATGGAATATATATATTTTTTTGAGAAAATCAACAAGATAAACAAATCCTTAGCCAAATTAACTAAGAGAAAGAGAGAGAGAGAGAGAGAGAGAGAGAGAGAGAGAGAGAGAGAGAGAGAGAGAGAGGAGAGAACCTGTGTACCCAAATTAAGAAAATCAAAAATGAAAAGGGAGACATAACAACAGAAACTGAGTAATTTCAAAGAATCATTAGTTCTTACTTCAAAAACCTTTACTCCACAAAATTGGAAAATCTAAATGAAATTGAGGATTTCTTAGCCAGATACCAATTACCAAAGCTAAATAAAGATCAAGATAACTATCTGAATAGTCCTATAATCCCAAAAGAAATAGAAACAGTCAATAAAAGCTTCCCAACCAACTAAAGTCCTATGCCAGATGCCTTTAGCACAGAATTCTACCAGATCTTCAAAGAAGAGCTAATGACAATAGTCGTCAAACTATTCAACAAAATAGAAATAGAAGGAACATTGGTAAACTCATTCTATGAGACCACAATCACCCTGATACCTAAACCATACAAAGACTCAACAAAGAAAGAGAATTTCAGATCAATTTCCTTCATGAACAGTGATGAAAAAATACTCAGTAAAATACTCACAAAAAGAATCCAAGAACACATCAAAGGCATCATCCACCATGGTATAGTAGGCTTCATCCCAGAGATGCAGAGGTAGTTCAATGTATGAAAATCCATCAGTGTAAGCCACCATAAAATCAAACTGAAAAATAAATCCATATGATCATCTCACTGATGCTAGAAAAGCATTTGACAAAATCCAACATCTCTGCATGACAAAAGTCTTAGAGAGAGCAAGGATACAGGGTAAATACCTAAACACAATAAAAGCACTATGCAGCAAGCCAATAGCCAACATCAAATTATATAGAGATAAATTTAGAGCAACTCCACTAAAGCCTGACAGGACAAGGATGTTCACTCTCCCTATCTCTTCAATATAATACTTGAAGTTCTAGCTAGAGCAGTAAGACAGGTAGAGGAGATCCAGGGGAAATAAATTGGACAGGAAGAAGGCAAACTATCACTAATTGCAGAAGATATAATACTATGTATGAATGACCCCAAAAATTCTACCACAGAACTCGTATAGCTGATAAACAATTTCAGCAAAGTGTCTTACTACAAAATTAACTCAAAAAATCAGTAACGCTCCTTTATACCAATGATAAACAGACTGAGAAAGAAGTTAAGCAAACAACCTTCACAATAGCTACAAGTAATACAAAAATACCTTAGTATAACTCTAATCAAGCAAGTAAAAGATCTGTAAGACAATAACTTCAACTCTATGAAGAAAGAAACTGAGGAAGATATCAGAAGATGAAGAGATCTCCCACACTTGTGGACCAGAAGGAATAACAGTGAAAATATCCATCTTATCAAAAGCAATCTACAGATTCAATGCAATCCCCATCAAAATTCCAACATAGTTCTTTACAGATCTTGAAAGAAAGATTTCAATTTCAAACATAAAAAACACAACAAAACAACCCCAAGAGAGCCAAAACAATTCTGAACAATAAAAGAACCTTTATAGGTATAACCATCTCTCACCTCAACCTATACATTCAAGCAACAGTAATAAAAAGTCCATAGTATTATGCAGAAACTAACAGATTGACAAATGAAATTGATAAGAAGAACCTGAAATAAATCAACACACCTGTGGACACTTGATTTTTGGCAAAATAGCTAAAACCATGCAATTGAGAGGGGAGAGTGTCTTCAACAAATGGTGCTGGTCTAACTTGATGTCTGCAGAAAGAAGAATATAAATTGGTTCACATTTATCACCTTGCACAAAACTCAAGTCCAAGTGGATCAAAGGCCTCCACATAAAACAAGAAAAATTAAATTTAATAGAAGATAAAGTTGAGAGTTACCTACAACGTTTTGGTATAGGAGACTATTTCTTTAACAGAATACCAATGGCTCAGGCACTAAGGTCAAGAATTTATAAATGGACCCTCATGAAACTGAAAAGCTTCTGTAAGTCAAAGGATATTGCTATTAGAATAAAATGACAGTCTATAGGTTGGGAAAAGATCTTCACTAACCCTACATCTGAGATGGCAGATATCCAAAATATATAAAGAATTCAAGAAGTTAGACACCCATAATCGAAATAACCCAATTAAAAAATAGTTACAGAGCTAAACAGAATTCTCAACAGAGGAACCTCAAATGGCTGAGAAGCATCTACAAAAATGTTCAGTGGCCTTAATCATCAGGGAAGTGCAAATCAAAACAGCCCCAAGATTTCACTTTATACCCATCAGAATGATAAAGATCAAAAATTCAAAGGACACCACAGAATGCCAAGGATGTGGAGTAAGGGGAACTTTCCTCCATGCTGGTGGGTGTGCTAACTTGTGCAACTACTCTGAAAAGCAATTTGGCAGTTTCTTAGAAGATTGGAAATAGCTGTCCCTCAAGACCCAGCTATACCACTCCTGGGCATATTCCCAAAAAATACTCCACCATACCACAAGAATATTTTCCCACTATGTTCATGGCAGCTTTATTCATAATAGCCAGAAACTGGAGTCTACCATAACTTTCTTCAGTGGAAGAATGTGTAAAGAAAATGTGGTACATCTATATTATAGAATACTGTTCAGTTATTAAAAACAAAGAAATGAATTTCACAGCAAATTTATGTAACTAGAAAATATTATCTTGAATGAGTAACCCAGACCCAAAAGGCCATGCATGATATATATGCACTTGTAAGTGGATATTAGCTATAAAGTACAGGATAACCATACTATAATCATCAGACCCAGAGAAGTCAAGTAACAAGGAGTGCCCAAGAGAGGATGATTGAAATTTTCTCAGAAGGGGAAACTAAATAAATATAGACCCATGGAAAGAGAGAACTTTGTAGAAGAGGGGATGGGGAAACTGTCAGGGATTGGGGAAATCATATGTAGGGAGAGCATGGGCGAGAGAAAGGAGATCAGTGGTGGTTGGACACAATCTTTAGGACATGTCAGAGACCTGGGGTTGTCAGAGGACCCAGGAGATCTCTGGGGGCAACTTTAGTTGAGACTCCTATCAGTGGGGGATATGAATCCTGATATGACCACTCACTATACCCAACCAGTGTAGGAATAAGGACAGCAACCCACCCACAAAGCCTTTGACCCAAAATGTGTCCTGCTTACAAAATGAACAGTGACAAAGATAGAGCAGAGACTGTCTGAATGGCCAATCAATGACTGACCCAAATTGAGACCCATCCAATGGGCACGAACCAATATTAATGACACTTTGTTATGGTCCCAGACAGGAACCTAGCATCACTGTCCTTTGAGAGGCTCCACCTAGCAGCCAATGGAAAGAGGTTCAGAGGCTCTCACTGAAACATCAGACGGAGATCAGGGAGTCTTATGGATGAGTTGGGAGAAATAGTAAGGGAATTAAAGAGTATAGAAACTCTACAGGAAAATCAACAGAGTCATCTAACCTGGACCCTTGGGGGCTCCCAGAGACTAAGTCACCAACCACAGAGCAAGCACAGGCTGGACCTAGGACTCTTGAACATATGTAGCAGGTGAGCAGCTTTGTCTTCATGCAGGGCCCCTAACAACTGTGGCAAGGGCTGTCGCTGAGCCTTTTGCTTCCTACCTGCCTGCTTGCCTGTGGATTTCCTGCCCCTAAATGGATTGGCCTCAATAGGAGAGAATACACCTGCTTCCAAGCATGGAAGCAACTTGATGTGCATAGTGTGTGTGTGTGTGTGTGTGTGTGTGTGTGTGTGTGTGTGTGTGTGTGGTGTGGGAGAGGGTTAGTGGAGGGGAAGGAATGATACCCAGGGGGGTGTCCCCTCAAATGAGAAGGGGAAGGTGGAATAAGGAATAGGGGAAGAACTTTCATGAAGGGGTACTGGGAGGAGAGGAAGCGCTGATATTGGGTTATAAATGAATAAATAAATTTTAAAAATTATTTATTCACTATACATCCTTATCTCAGCCACCCTTTCTCCACCCAGTCTCCCCCCCTCACACAGTCTCTCACCCCACTTCCTCTTCTCTTCTCCTCTGAGAATGGGGAGACTGGGTACCAACTCACCACATCAAATCACTGCAGAACTAGGCACATCCCCTCCCACTGAGGCCAGACAAAGCAGCCCAGTTGGGGAACTGAATCCATAGGCAGGCAAGAATTCTGCTAGTTCTTAAAACATCAACTGTAACACTAGAGGGCCACTTAACCCAGAAGCCCAGTCCTTGGCAGAGACGTGAGGAGGATGGTACAGAGGGAAGAAGAGAAGAGATAGGGGAGAAAAAGGAAAATCTCTGAAAGTGTAGCAATGCCTCTGGAAGGCAAAGCCTAGACATGTGGTGGGAGTGGAAGAAATGTGGAATTACAAAAAGAATCCCTCCCACGGATGTCTAAAAATGACGCTCCTAGCAGCTTTGGGTATCACAGTTGTGCAGGCAGAAAAGCATTTGATTAGCTCCCTGGCGTTATCTCTGGGATGTGGGTGTCTTGGAAATCTACATGCACAGTATTCCTTTCAGATAATTGAGCGGTCATTGTTCTCTACATGCTCTCTACATAAAGCCAAAATCAGAAGCTTGAAATGAATGTCCCTCTCAAGGGTAAGAACACAGTGCTATGGCAATTATATGCTTGGTATTTAAGAGCAAGATTATGAGATTTAAGGTTGAAATAAAATTTCTGAATGTACCAGAATGAAGAGCACACCCCACCCCCATCTTTTATTTGCTGTACAGTGCTTCTTGGAGATTTGCAGTTAGCTCTTTTCCAATTGCACCTTCCAATATGAAGGTAGATAGTTCATTAGACTTAGTTCATTTGGATTTCTCATAAGCTATAATGTTCTGTAAGGCCTGCAAGATTGCATGGTAGGGTTCTCAGAAAGAAGAAACATTTTCTAAGTGTTTCTATTGTCAAATAAAGGAGCTTTCACTTCGATTTTGAGGAGAAATTCAGGTCACAGGAAAACAATCCTTCTATGTTAGCTGGTACTCCATCAGCTCTGATTGCTGACTTATTTTTGCTTCCATTTCTCTGTCTAAATCACCACCAGTGACAACAAGCACCTTTTAATCACAAGTATACTCCACATATTTGCTAATTGATTACATTTCAATTGACTATCAGTGATGGCAAGAGTTACTTTGGAAACAGGAAATATGAGGTTGTATATCAGTTATTAGTAATTTAAGAATTGCCAAATTTTCTTGTAAAACACCAGATAAAAAATATCTCAGGTTTTACAAGCTATATGAGTCTCTGTTGCAGCTGGTGATTCTTCCAAATGTAGCCAGGACAATATATAACAAATATCTATGGCTGTGTCCATACTGCCAAACTTTCTCTACAAAATTACAGGATTTGACAATGTTTTGTTGACCCTTGAAATGAGCAATACCTTCATGGGGAAGAGTGGATTAGATCCAACATATAAATAACAACACACTGCTTCTAACTCATTTCATGTCCACAGTTCCATTCTGAGAAACATGTGAAAAAGCACAGCAAAAGATACTTGTAGGATAGCAGGGCATTTTGGTTAATAGCCTGTACCTATGCAACAAGATTTGGAATCAGAATCTAATTTTGCATTTTCTAAGCTGTATAAAACAAAGCAGACTGTTGCCTTCAGAGTGCCTCATTCACCTGATCTGCAAAACAAAGTCAGTATCATTTGCCTCAAGTATGAGTAACCTGTCAATAGATGTAGGAACATGTGTTATCATCATCATCATCAACAACAACAACAACAAAAACATCATAAATCGTCATCATTACTTCTATCATCTTTCCTCCCTGTAATCTCAGTCAGACCTCATATATTAATGAATATGAATGAGACTACATACATAAAGCACTATGTGATTCTTAGTATATAATAGTGTTTAATGAGCAGTTATGATTCACATTGATTTTTAAAAATAAAGGAGTACAAAATAATTACATTATTATTTTTATGTTTACTATGATAATTACCAAAAGCTTTATTTGAATAAGAGCAGAAATGGGCTGAAACATCATGCTTTGGTATGTGGAAACTCCTCAGAAAAGACTTAAAGGGAATCTCAAGTAGAATATATTTCATTAGAAGTAGTAATACATCCTTTAAATTTTCATTAATTTACTTTTTGCTTATTTTTGGATGTACTTCAGAAGATATCTTTAAGAGATAGGCTTTTTGTTTTGTTTCGTTGTTTTATTTTGTTTTTAAATGAGTCACCAAGTTGCTTGTCCCTGAGAATAAACTCTCAGGAGAGCCACTATAGTGGCACATTGCTGTGATCATAGCATTTTGGAGTTGAGAAAGAAAGATGAGTTCAAAGTCATCCTCACTTTAAGGAGATTGAAGTTATGACCACATGAGACCTTGTTGCTATGCCTCTTCCCACAGAAAAAGCACTGTTCTGTGTCCTGAACTCTTCTTGTCAGAACTAGATCCCATTACCCTGAGTAATTTGTTCCATATGGATCTCATTATCTTGGCACCTGCTGAGTAGAGAAATGATGGGCACATAAACCCAAGCAGAACACAAACTAGAGAATGATTGAGGTGTTTCTGTCTCCAAAAGATGTTACTCAGTAGCTTTACTCTTTGAACACACCTACAGTTTTTCTAAGATTATAGCACTTTAGAAAAAAATCATATATAGCAAAACAAATATTTAAAATTTTTTTTTACTTCTTCCCATTATAGGCTAATTCACTATTTAGTGACATGAAGGCCAATTTGTGATTTGAGAAAAATCTACACAATTTATTTTTTGTGTTTATTTTCTCAAACAAGTAATAGATTATAAGAAAGGCTAGAAAGAAAATGAAGGGTTTGTTTGTTTATGTGTTTGATTGGTTGGTTGGTTGGTTGGTTGGTTCATTGATTTTGTTCATTTGTTTGTTTTTGGTTTCTTGAGGTGAGGATTTTTCTGTTTTCCAGGATGGCCTCAAACTTGAGGACTCAAGTGATCCTTCCATCTCAGGTTCATAAGTGTGTAAACTAAAGAGAATCCCACCACCAATTTTATGATATAATGGTGGTAGTGTAGGAGAGGTAGGTAGTGAATAGTAAGAATTTTCTATTGCAGATTATTTTGTTTTAACACCATATAGCCATATCTAAAGTAATATAACAAAATTTACATAGGATGGTTCAAGTTCAACTATAAGTCATGATTTATTGTTATACTAAGTAACTAAAAAGTAAGTGTCCTAACACTCTAGATGCTAGAGAGAATCTAAAATCTAAAATCACTTCCAAGTGATTTTAGCATAGGTTAGGTACAATTTATGATGAAACAATGTGGATGAAATTTTGGAACTCAGAGGAGGCTACCATCATCATGTGCAGAATGTAGCAGGACAAGGGACTCTTAAGAGAGTCGTAGGCAGCGGTGCAGTGGTGGTGTATGCCTTTAATCCCAGCACTTGGGAGGCAGAAGCAGGTGGATTTCTGAGTTCGAGGCAAGCCTGGTCTACAGAGAGAGTTCCAGGACAGTCAGGGCTACACAGAGAAACCAAAAATAAATAAATAAATAAATAAATAAATAAATAAATAAATAAATAAATTAAATTAAAAAGTTGGAGAGTAATAGGCAGAGGATACAGGTTGAGTAAACAAAAGAAAAATACATTGTAATCAAAACTACAGCTTGAGCAAAGAAGGGTTCACTAGAAAGGGGGCAGCATCCTCTAGGGAGCTGCCAGGAAGCCTTTGAGACAGTTGCTTGGTAACCATTCCTCACAGTTGGCTGCTGTGTCTGAGTCACTCAATCTTTTTGGCTGCCCAATCCATTTTCCACCTACACAAGGTTCAGTATTTTGAATGGAATTTAATTCTAAAACAGCAGATACCAGTGGTGGCCATAAGGATTACCTTCCTGATCATCTCTCCTTAAGTTCTGGGGTAAACTCTTGGTTTCTATGCACACATCTATACTCACTTAATGCTTAAGGATGAACAGCATTTTAAAAATATTGTTTCACGGTTAATGATCCAATGCTAGAAAAATTAAAGTCTAAAATTACAGAGAAAAAGACCCTGGGGAGGTGGGGAAATGCCTTCCCAATGGGGTAGTGAAGTGGGGAGGAAGAGATAAAGGAATAAAGAGTGGGAAGGGGAGAATTGGGAGGGAAGGTTGGAAGAATAAAGGAAAGAAAGAAAATAGAGATCTGGAGGAATGAAGAGGAGAGAAAGAAAAGAAGAAAGGAAGAAGGGTGGGGAGGGAGACACTTTCAGAAACTCTGCTTTTAGCATTGACAGCACTGAACGGTGTTGATTACATCCCATGTATTTTCTTGATGATGAATCTGCTTCCTATGTGAACAAATTGCTGACTTATCAAGAGCTTTTCTGGAGATCACCAGCATAGAGAAATTACAGTAGGTGTGCTTTACAGCATTCACCATGTCTGTGAGAGGTGCTCCAAAACAGTTTCCTACTTGCTTTCAAAGAAGGGAAGAGATTGTGGCAGTGAATCACAAGATGATGACCAGAACTGGGGAGATTGAAATGGTCAGCACAAGATCTACGGTGCCTGGTACAACCTTCTAAGCCTAAGGAATTGTGGGGGCGATTTGCTCCCATCTGCCTCCATTGCTTTTTATTCCCCATCACTTCTTTCTCTCTCCACCCCCACAAGCACATGCACAGCTGAGGCTATTTCCAGCTTGCTTGCAAAGACAGAAATCACACCCAGGCACAAAAGAGGTAGGAGAAGAAACTATTGAGAGTGGACCACATTTTTTGAGTATTTGAGCTGCAGAAAAGAGACCCATAAGCCACACTTTATTCTTCCCATTGTTCAGGATTTTTTGCTTAAATGATGAATTCTAAAATAGGAGAAAAGAGAAAGGAAAAGAAGGGCATAAATGTTAGAGGGGGATATTGGGAAAAGAAGAGGAAACAGTATGAAGGAGGCAGAATTAGAGGGCAATGGAGGATGAATGTAAGCATGTTATCATAGAACTTTGTAGACAAGTATGATATTATACACTTTTAAATTAAATGTATATATACAAAAGTATAATTCCTAAGATGTTTCTTAGCATTAAGATGTGAAATTGTTACCATGTGAAGGAAATTTGTCAACTTGGAACACATTATAACTGAACTGTAACAGTTTTCAGGAGAGGCAGAGTACTTCCATCAGAAAAAACCAAAATCCTCTTCTGAAATGAAGTGGAATGTTTGGTTTGTACTTCCTGGAGACCAGCATCAGCCAAGACCTGGGGGGGGGGGGGGTTCATGTGCTATTCTTTCTTGATTCATATGTTGGGGAGGAAATGAGTCATTTTGATTAAGTGGCTTAAGCCACCTACTCATGCAAATTATGTGTGTAGCCTGGGAAGAGTTAGAGCTGACTGCTATTGGATGGCCAATGTTCTTTTTCCAGGATAGTGTGGGCCTTGCAGGCTGCCCCTCTCAATTTCCTGTTCCAATTGGACCCATAGTAAACTCTGCAGGGAAATAAATATGTGTATGTTTGCCTGAGTTGGAATTTAATTGGTCATTATTATTCATTGCAAATATCAGACATTTATATTTAGCATATATTTATATTAGTTTTATTGACTTTGTTTAACAAACAATATCAGATACTCATTATAGAAATAAAAACAATGTGCTCAAAGTATATCCTTTCAGTATTTCATCAATAGATAATTAAATCTGTATATAATAATATCAAGGAGGTTAATGAGTAAACTTTGTCTCAGGTCTACTTGTATCTAAAATATGTAGCCTTCTTAATCTGATTTTGATATTACAATGTGAAACCCAGCACTGGTTAAAAATATTCCTGTAGAATGCAGGCAAGGGAGTGGGCTAACTTATTTGCTTCACAAAGCTATACTGTAAAATATTTCAATATCTACACTACTCAATTTAGTACATGGCTTTATATTTTTACAAATTGTTCTGCTTTTATGAAGACCAATTATTAAGGAAAAATTGGTTTGTTTTAAAATGAACTTCCCTTGTATCTTTTTCTGTCCAAACATTAAAAAGGTCAGAAATTTAGCTAAAGCAAAGGTCAGGATGACAGGGGCTTTTACCATGTGTCCCACAGAATCACCATTTTCATGAGTATTGGTTTTGTGGGTTTGTTTTTTGTTTGTTTTTGCTGTTGTTGTTATACACATAGTGATTACTTCCAAGTCTTTCTATCAAGCTGGCTCTCTAACATAACCCAACATTTCCTTGCCATATGGAATTTGGAGGGGTTAATCACATCATGTCTCTAGTTGTAATCTTAGTCCCTTTTGTCCATTTTGGTTTCTTGGCTATAACTGCTTCGAGAATATCACATGATCAAAAGCAAAAAAATAAATAATTCCTGAGCTTTAAGAGACTTTAAATGTCTAAGAAGGAAGGTTCTGCGTACAAACTCCCCCAATGTAGAAATACACAGCCATAAAATGTGATAAAGACCTGGGTGTAGGGAACATTGGTTCCATCCCATCTCATCCTCAACTGAGTCATGGGTGGTTGTTGTTGTTTGTTCTCATCCTCCTCTTCCTCCTCCTCCTCCTTCTTGTTCATCTATATATTGAGACTTCTTAGCTTTTGCCCTAAGGGTGAGTATACATATGCAATTCAGAATTTAGGAGGTGGAGGCAAGAAGATTGTGAGCTTGAGTCCAGTCTGAATTACATGGTGAGAACTTGTGTCAAATGAACATTGAGTTATTATAATAATGCTTTAGTTTTAGAATCTAGGATATTTCGGAATTACAGTGTTCTTGGGGAAAAAATGTAAAAGGATATTCTTTAAATAGTTCTCTGTAGTCAAAATGGATTATTTCCCAGGAAGCAAGGCAAAGAAGGTACACAGATGAAGAAATTATTAATGTCTTGATCAAGTGAATACTATAATTCACAAAATAATTAATGGCCTTGTTGAGAGATGTTACATGAATTCATGAAAAAAAATGTAGAAATAAAAGTTACTTTCTCATCAACACAAAAGATGAGCAGAGGAGGTACTTCAGTGAGAATAGCCTTTGTCATGCTATTGTGGAGACCTGTGTTCTAATCTTCAAAACCCATGTAAAGCCTGGCATGATAGTGCACATCAGAAATCCCATAACTTCTACAGTGGGATAGAAGCCAGAGATAGAAGAATCCTTAGGTTCTCACAGGCAAACTAGCATGCTCTATGCAGACACAAACAACAAACTTTCTGATTCAAGGTAAAAGGAAAGGTAAAAGGCAAGGAAAAGGTAAAATTCAGATGGCCCTCTGACCTCCACATACATGGTATAGCATATGTGCAAACACACATTATATACTCATAGATATGCATGCATTAAACACACACACACACACACACACACACACACACACACACACAGACAGAGACAGAGACAGAGACAGAGACAGAGACAGAGAGGGGGGAGAGAGAGAGAGTATTTTCTTCATCCTGGAAAGTTGCTAATGATATGAGAAGGATGTCCCTAGGGTACTGAGACTAAATATTTTCACCTCCTAGAGTATGTATGCTGAATATAGCAAATCAATAGTGAGAAAAGAGCCAGACTTGGGTCCTATTTCAGAATCACTTTTTCACATTTTTCTATGGAAACCTAACACTTATTAAGGGCTTGTATGCTCATGTACTCATCTCCTTGGGATGCTGACATTACTTATATCAACATCATTTGATATATTTCTTTTTTGTGAAGCTGTATAAGCATTTGGAAATTTAAATTTTACCAAAATAAATTTGTATTAGGAAATCTTCTTCGTCTCTTTCTTCTTAATCTAGAGCAGAGTCCTAGTAATTACACACATATGTCAGTCTCTTGGATATCAGAAGTAATCCCCAAACTGATGGTCTCCTAAAGTTTTCAGATCTAATATGTTTATAACTGAGAAAGGTTTCAAATTTTGTCGGGCACACTGCCTCGCCAGTAAGAACGACGCCCGACAACAGGATTCTTCTGCAGGAAAGCGTTTATTGTACAGCTTTCTTAACATGATGGAGAGGACCCCGAAGGAGGAAAAGGTGCTGCTTATATACACTTAGGGAGCTCGTGTCAGTACCTGATTAGCTTCAGCTTTGGTGCTCAATTTGCATGCCCCGAGAGTGGGCTGTGACATAGTTAGTACATGCGCACTGGTACCTTTTGGGTGGTAAACAGCCTCGCCTTGCTGACTCATACACAAGAAGTCAGCGCCATCTTTTAGGTGTGGTGCAGTTTGGCTACCTTCAAAATTTGACTATTTTAAAATTAAAGTAACTTTCTTAGAATGTTTGCATCAGTAAAATCATCCTTTCTTTTCCACGGTTTTGAGTTCTTCGTGATCTACACATTGAGTGTTAATGTGTTAATTGTTGGATTGCAGATTAGACAGAAATGTGAGCATTTGGGTGGCAGTAGACAGACATGGGAGCCTCAGTAGTGCTCATTCATTGCATTATCTTATTATTATGAACCTCCAACTTTTTGCTATCTATGATGTGGGGATATTGACCTCCTTAAGATTGCTATGAAAATAATAACAATAATAATAATAATAATAATAATAATAATAATATAATATCTAGAATGATTTTTCTGGGTGTGTATATTGTTTATGTGTGGTCATGTGCTCTGCTGGCTAGAGTATTTGCATGGATATGAAGGGCAAATGTTGTCTTTCCACAGCTCCTTTATTTTTTGAGACAAGGTCTCCCACTGAACCTGAAACTTATTGATTCAGTTACAGTGGCAGGGCAATGATATTCAGGTATCCTCCTGACTCTGCCTTCTTCTTCTCTAGCAGTAGGGTACAAAAGCATGACATCTGATAAGTTTTTGAACATGGCAAATATGAAATCAGGCATGAAAAGCACTTTACTGATTAAGCAATCTTCTCGGTGCTTACCATATCAATTCTCCTTCTATAGATAAGTTTGGTAAGAGTTTAGACACCAGGTAGTCATTGAACAAGCACTCTAATCATCTGATGTGATTCAGCCAAAGATCTTTTACCATATTCATCTTTTACCCATACTCACCATCTTAAAGAAAGACATTCTACTTCCCTTTAATTCTTTCAAAAGCTGGTTATCTTCTGTTCCTTCTATAATTATCCATCTTGATTGTGCAGCAAAGCAATCAATTCAGACACTTTAAATCCTTATGTCTAAGTTGGGTTCTGATCCTGATTAGATGGTTAGGGACCTGGGGTTGGGGAGTCATCTCATCACTCAGACTCTTTAAAATATCTTTAGGGAATTCTGTTTCTCTTTATGTAATGAGAATGACCAGAGCTTGGGGCATGTACTCCGGAATGGAGATCATAGACTATTGTGAGAGGGAGAAGAAGGCTACACAGTTACCAGATCAACAGTGCTGAGACCTTTCTTAAAATTTCATAAGAATTTTTTTCAATGTTGTCTCTAAACTACCTACATCAATAATAGCTGGAAGTCTTATTGTAGGATTAGCTTTTTAAGCCCAATATTATATCAAATCTTAATATCAGTAATCTCAGAAAGTCATATCAAATTGTATATCCACATGGAACTCATATATATAGTAGCTACAAAATTGAAGAAAGACTGGAGATTTAGGAATAGGTAAGCATTATTTGAGAGTTAGTTGTGCTGAATTATCTGTAAACAAAATGGCTTTCAATGCATGGAGATGTGAATGTATATCAGTTATCTACCTGATGTATACTAAGCCATGAAAAGAACTAAGCTCACTGTATTACCAGAATAAAAATATGTGAGGATTCTTCCTTAGAATAAAAATTTGATTTAATTTTTATAAGCCTTGTAATAGAGGTGAAACAATAGACACTCATGGAGTTTCTAAATTTGAAATCATGGTGATGAAAACCTATAAATTTGAGATATATCTAGTGAAGAAGGGTGCAAAACATCTTGTTTATTATAAGTTAGAGGGAAATTGCTTGGGAAAGCATGCAATTCAATGCCCTAGTTTTTTTACAGCAAACCTAGGAAAATGTCATACAGTGATGTCAGGGAAATTGCCAATTGCCAGTCTCCTATAAAAGAAAACTATGGAGGCTTAGAGTGCACTGGGATGTGAAGACTTGAAAGCACTTGGATCTTCAGTAGAAATGCCAGGCTCTGCTGACCTCACTCTTTGTCCACATCAATCAGACACAGTTTTGTCCAAGCTGCTCTAATTTAGTCTCTAACTAATCACCACTTTTGCTAAGATATGGTCATAGTGATAGTGCTGGAAAATGAAATAACGACTACAGTTTTAGAGATTTTTTTCATTTTTTTTGTTTTTAAATGCATAAGACTAAAACAAATTACTTCAGTACATTTATCCATTTTCATAGTGTCATATCTACAGCTTTTGCTTTGATGAAACGACATAATAAAATCAAAGTTGAGAGGTGAAGCATGTATTTGGCTTATGCTGCCCACTTCCTGTTCATCACTCAAGGAAGTCAGGACAAGATTTCAAGCAAGGCAGAAACCTGGAATACAGAGCTGATGCAGAGGCCATGGAGGAATGCTCCTTACTTGCTTGCTTGTCATAACTTGATCAATCTGCTTTCTTAGAGAATTTATGTTTACCAGCACTACAGTGGGCTGGGCTCTCCCCTGTCAATCATTAATTAAGAAAAAGCCCAACATCAGAATCTTATGCAGGCATTGTCTCATTTGAGGTTTCCTCCTTCCAGATGACTCTAGCCTTTGTCAAGTTGATGTAAAACTGGCCAACATGTACATTTAATTCGTTTGCCTCTGAAACCACAGGAAAATGTTCAACTACAGGCTTTTAACTTTCTGCTTATTAGTTTAGTAATTAGCAACAATTTAGCATATCAGTCACTCCCAGCTGGTGGGACTGAAAGCTGATAAAACCACTTTGGAAATCAGTCTGGCAGTTTCTGAGAAAATAGAAAATAGTTCTACCTGAAGACCCAGCTATACTACTACTGGGCATATACCCAAAAGATGCTCTAACATATAACAAGGACACATGCTCCACTATATTCATGGCTGCCTTATTTATAATAGCAAGAAGCTGGAAACAACCCCGATGTCCCTCAACAGAAGAATGGATACAGAAAATGTGGTACATTTACACAATGAAGTACTACTTAGGTGTTAAAAACAAGGACTTTATGAAATTCTTAGACAAATGGATGGAACTAGAAAATATCATCCTGAGTAAGGTAACCCAGACACAAAAGAACACGCATGGTATGTACTCAGTGATAAGTGGATATTAGCCCCAAAGCTGACAATCCCCATGATACAACCCACAGGCCATATGGAGCTTAGGAGGATGGAAGACCAGGGTGTGAATGCTTCAGTCATCCACCAAGGGGGATACAGGATGATCAGGGGGTGTGGAGGGAAGGAGATCTAGGAGGAAGAAAGGAGGGAGAAGAAATAAGGGGAGGACAATATTAGGCATTGGAAGGGATGAGAGAGAAGTACAGAGGTTCTGGAAATCGAACAAAAATATGTAGCAGTGGGGAATGAGGAACTGGGGATAGCCACTGGAGATTCCCAAACACCAGGGAAATGAGAGGCTCCCAGGACCCAAGAAAAGGAGATAAAATCTATACAGACCACCTTCAGTAGGTAGGCATGGCCTCTGGTTGAGGGATGGGGCTACCCACCCATCTCAAAATTTCTAATCCAGAGATGTTCCTGTCCAAAGGAAAAACATGGACAAAAAAGGCAGAGACTGAAGGAAGGGCTATCCTGGGACTGCCCCACCTGGGATCCATCCTGTCTGGAGACACCAAATCCAATACATACGATACTGTTGCCGTTGCCCAGAGGCGCTTGCTGACAGGGTAAGGCTGATCCTTGGGAGTTTGGGCCAGCAACTGGCCAATGCAGATGTGGATGCTTATAGTTAACTTTCAAGCTGAGCTCAGGAACCCTGGTAGGGAGCTGGCAGAAGAACTAGCAGAGGGAGATTGCAAACCCATAAGAAGAACAATGTTGGCTGCCCGGACCACCCAGTGCTCCCAGGGACTAGACCACCAACCAAGAGTACAGGGAGGGATCCATGGCTCCAGATACATATGTAGCAGAGAATGGCCTTGTTTGACATCAATGGAAGGGGAGGCCCTTGGTCTTGAATAGGTTTGGTGTCCCACCATAGGGGGATGCTGGAGTGGTGAGGCAGGAGAGGGTGAGTGGGTTGGTGAACACCCTCATAGAAGCAAAAGGGAGGGGGATGAGGACAGATGTGGGATGGGGGTGTGGAGGGGTAACCAAGAAGTGGGATAGAAACGAAATGGAATAATTAATTAAAAAGGAAAAAAGAAAAAGAAGGAAAAACAACCATTGTTTTTAAGTTCCCCAATTTTTTCAATGCAATTATTCTTCATAGAACTTTTGCTCACAAATTTTAGATTCTTATTTCTTTGAAATGTAAGAAATGGTGGCCATATTGGGTGGAATGTCTGGCTCCATAATATTTGAATTGTGAACTACAATTTTGACTAAGGCCACAAAAGTCAGGAAACATTTGTGGGAAGATGGTTACATGGAGGCTTGAGTTTTGATTAGAATCTTTTTGGATTTGTTTCTTTAAAACATCACTGTCCAAGGTAGGTTCCTGGGTCTATATTTTTTTTCTCTGATGTCTACTCTGATTTCCATTTCATCATGTTCTTTGCCTGTTTTCTATTTGTATTTTATGTCTATGTGTCACATATCTGAAAATTATTTAAATATCTTAGAGTGAAAAATAACTTTGTTTCTGAAAAAGGAAATGATACTAAAATATGGGAAAACTGTCTTGCTTTGTGGAAACAAAGATTTAGATTGATTTTGAGAAACTTAACACTATAATTGATGTTCTATAGGAAAAACTGAAGTGAGAGACAGTATAGAGAAGTCAAGAAATTTTATGGAACAAATAGATTCCATGTTTCTTTCTCATAAATAAGTTCTTCCTTTATCTCTTTTCTAATTTTCCAGTTCTTTCACTGTTACTCACTATATAACACTGGCTATTATAACAGTATATGTAATATTTCTCTTTATACTATGCTGGAATTGAATGAGGGAGATGTGGTTTTCTACAGGCAAAGCTGTGATTATCTTGTAAAATGCAGTACCATGGTAGAGGATAGCAAGTAGAACTTGATCCAAAAGAAGAGACCCTTTAGGCATGTCAACAATAGAATCTTGCTGGCATGTGCATTAGTATCTGGGTTTGGTGGCTTAGGATGGGATGGATCTCCGGGTGGGGTAGTCTCTGGATAGTTAATCCTTTCACCTTAGCTCGAAATTTTGTCTCTGTACTTATATCCTTTCATGGGTATTTTGTTCCTTACTCTAAGGAGGAATGAAGTATCCACACAATGTTCTTCCTTCTTGATTTTCTTGTGTTTTGTAAAATGTATCTTGGGTATTCTAAGTTTCTGGGCTAATATCCACCTTTCAGTGAGTGCATATCTAGTGACTTCTTTTGTGATTGGGTTACCTCACTAAGGATGATATCTTCCAGATACATCCATTTGCCTAAGAAATTCATAAATTCATTGTTTTTAATAGCTGAGTAGTGCTCCATTGTGGAAATATACCATATTTTCTGTATCCATTCCTCTATTGAGGGACATCTGGGTTCTTTCTAGCTTCTGGCTATTATAAAGAAGGCTGCTATGAACATAGTGGAGCATGTGTCCTTATTAACAGTTAGAAGATCTTCTGGGTATATGTCCAGAAGAGGTATTGCTGAATCCTCCGGTAGTACTATGTCCAGTTTTCTGAGGAACCGTCAGACTGATTTCCATAGTGGTTGTCCAAGCTTGCAATCCTACCAGCAATGGAGGAGTGTTCCTCTTTCTCCACAACCTTGCCAGCATCTGCTATCATATGATGTTTTTAATCTTAGCCATTCTGACTGGTGTGAGTTGGAATCTCAGGGTTGTTTTGATTGCATTAAC
>NC_034593.1:145793089-145797872 GCF_900095145.1 Mus pahari | reverse complement strand
ATTCCAGATGAATTTGCAAATTGCCCTTTCTAACTCAGTGAAGAATTGAGTTGGAATTTTGATGGGGATTTCATTGAATCTGTAGATTGTTTTGGGCAGGATGGCCATTTTGACTATGTTAATCCTGCCAATCCATGAGCATGGGAGATCTTTCCATCTTCAGAGATCTTCTTCAATTACTTTCTTCAGAGACATGAAGTTCTTATCATACAGATCTTACACTTTCTTAGTTAGAGTCACACCAAGGTATTTTTTATTATTTGTGACTATTGTGAAGGGTGTTGTTTCCCTAATTTCTTTCTCAGCCCGTTTATCCTTTGTGTAGAGGAAGGCCACTGATTTGTTTGAGTTAATTTTATATCCAGCTACTGCCCTGAAGCTGCTTATCAGGTTTAGGCGTTCTCTGGTGCACTTTTTAGGCTCACTTTTATATTCCATCATATCATCTGCAAATAATGATAATTTTTGCCAGATATTACTATTGAGCTACAAGGCTATTGAAGCTGGACCTTTCCTCATAATTAGCACTTGTAAAAACAGGAATGTAAATTGCAGACTGTTGTCAGGTGATATGAGCAGCAGATACTGGAATTCAGTGGGAAAATCTAGATAGTTTTCACATTCTTGAGAACTTAAACAAGGCTTTTTGTAGACATGCATGGCTAGTAGCACAAACAGGTACAGATTATAAAAAGATAGTAAAAGATTCCAAGCAGGGAGAGGAAGGCTGGTCCAGGGAAAATGAATTTAGTAGCTCAAGTAGCTCAAATAGTAAGGCTTGGGGTTTTTATGTCATATAACATGGAGATTTTCTGTCATTTGCATAGAGTGGGCTTTCTGGCAAATTCTCATTGGGTACATGTAGTTCTGCAGTTTTATGCATCATATGTCTCATTAGCATCTCAAATCTCTACCCAACGCTGTGGGTTGAATATAATATATCATGGACCACCATCAAAAACCTAAGAGTGTTTTTCTTCTGTAGTGGTTACTTCCATCTGTTCTACTTGGCCTTGAGAAGGGGATACAACCTAGTTTTCTTCCTCATCACAGGTTTGTTTCAGGCTAGGGAAAGCTTATGTGAAACCCTCTGAATTTTTCTTTTTACTGTGTTGCATTACTGACACCTACTATAAAACTACAATCTTAAGAGAAAAGAAAGCATTTAGCTGTATAGTGTTAAAATCATACTCTTGGCCATGGAAACAAAGATTAATGCATAGAGTCATGATGCATGGACCCCATATGAACACAACTGTAAAATACAGAATGACAGGGTTTTTGTTTTTGTTGTTGTTGTTGTTGTTATATTTCACATGTTCTTCCAATTGCAAATCTTGATATATTTACAGAGAAAATAATTATTTTAATTGAGTCACATAATGACATTTCTGAAGAGTTGTGTGCAATATAATGAAGAATATATATGCCTATGTTTGTACATGCATATATATATTCTCCATCATATATATTATACATATGTATTTGTTTTATACATACAATGTGACTGCTAGTCAGATATTACTATTGAGCTGCAAGGCTACTGAGACTGGACCTTTCTTCACAATTAGCACTTGTAAAAACAGTAGTGTAATTTGCCGACTGTTACCAGGTTCTGGTGGTCCTTGTACCTCCTGCCTCTCCTGAAACACATAAACAGAAAGTCCCGGCTTGAGAAAAAACTGTTTCAAAAAAATGTACTCCCTGTTTTCAGAGAAGAGTGATCTCGTGCTCTTTGAAGTAGTGCTTGAATGATTTCAGCACGTGGTAGGTTTTGTCATAGGACAAGGGAGAACACCAGCTTGACTTATACTTTCCTTCAGAATCAACACGGGATCCTGCTTCCAGTACCCCTTAAGACTACCTTCCACCTTTGTGACAGGTGGTAGTAACAGTGGTTTGTCATGAAAGCAAGTCTACTTCCACCAAGGAAAGGTAACTATAATAGCAAATCCATTTTTTTTTTTCTAAGTACACTAAGACAGGGCATAAAACCTGCTGTAAAATGTATTTATACAGTGTTGTCTCTAACTTTGTCAACTCTTGCCTTTGATGGTGTTATACTCTAAAGTTGTCCCTTTGGCTATTGTCCAGTGTATTTTCATGTAATTTTAGTTAAAAGCACATTGGCAATCACAAGAAATTTTAGAAAAGACAAAGATGAAGACCAAAATATGCTACTCAGAAATAGGGAGATGAATATTTAAGTAAATTTTCATATGAATTAAATGATCTTTAGAGAACTCTGACATGATTTTTGATAAAGTTAATAGTAATGACAGCTTAGTGATCACTCAGCAAATACTCAATGTCAGGTGAGGGCCTTCATATCACTCCCAATGTTTACAGTAAACACATATTCTGTTTAAGGCAATGTAGGCTGGCACAAATATGTAGTATAGATTTTAGTGTTAAACACCATAAAAATTGCTTCCACACATTTTACTGTCTGGATTTTACTACTGTTATGTCATACATTTTCTTTCCAGTAATCTTGAAAAGTGTCTTCTCATAGAGTCAAGCTTTTCTATCTCCCATTGACACTCTTGAGTGACTTTTTCTGTAAGGTGTAAAAGAAGTGTCTTCAACCAACTATATAGAGCCCTGACAGGCCCAGGAAAATATGTTTTGGTGAAAAGTGAATTCACCAGTTGCCTAAAGGAGCATGGGGGACTCAAGGCAGTTGTATCATTGAAAGGTCCCATCCCAAAGTTGGAAAGTCACAAAATGCTGCTGCACAGAAGATTCCACATGCCTCCCAAGTTAGTTTATCATTTTTACATGGTTGTATGCCACAGAATTTCATACAGCTGGAGCAGGAATGAGTGTTGGCTAGAATATTAGATCCTTGCTCTCATCTGTCTACTGGTGGTCCCCACTGTTCCAGGAGGTATCATGTATCTATCTACTCGGCTACCCACTCTGATTTTCTGTTTATTTCCATGACTCTGGAAGAAAGTCTCCTGTACGTAGCATCTGCTTCATGCTGGCAAAGGTGATTCAGGTGAGGAGGGGTCCTTTTCACTCCTTCAATGAGAATGAAGAGTATGAAGTAATATTTTCTTCTTGAAAAGTGTTGAGAGTAGACTTTAAGTATCCTCACCACAAAAACAGTAACAGTGGGAAGTAATGAAGTTATTAGTTTGGATTTTTTTCATTCTGTGTCTGCATATAAATATTATGACGCACATTGTACATATTTTTAAAAAAGGAACTCAGGTATATTTCATTGTGTTAATATTGGAATATTCATGCCAGAAATTGATTTTGTGATTGGCCATCAAAATTCTGTTTTCCTTTCACCCTGAGCCTGTGTATAGACTACACTGTGATTGGATGTGGCTAAGTTATTTGAGTTCTGTTCAGTGGGAGACTGGAGAAAAGAGATCGGTGACACTTTCTAGCATGGTCTATTAAATATTACTTAAAAGCACCAATGTCCTCTCTCATGCTGTGTTCACCAGTTTTACAGAAAGAATCTAAAGGGTATTTTTGAAGTTTCAAGTGATAACAGGTAGAAAATAAAGAAAAGTCGATCACTGAGTTACCAGGACAAAGTGTAACTCTGAAATATTTCAGTGTATTTTGTATAGAAATTAGTATTTATTTATTTATTTATTTATTATTTATTTATTTATTTATTTATTTATTTATTTATTTATTTATTTATTTATGTATTTCTGGAGTCTTACACATGCTAGATAACTTCTACTATCCCTTTAAAAGTGAAACAGCTCATTGCTTCCTGTATATTACAAGCTAGTTTCCTGAGTACCTTGAGCTACCTCTTTAGTTACAAGTGGTTTTTTTTCTCTAACATAAATTCAGAGAAGTAGAGTTGCAGTTTTTGCAATGTTCCATCTATAAAATTAATACTATATATACATATATATTTATTATACATAATATATATCATACATTATATATATATTTATTTATTTATTTATTATTTATTTATTATTTATTATTTATTTATTATTTATATATATATATTTCTTGGAAATAACATACACAATTCCATTAGCAAGTTTACTTGATCAAAACTATAGGGAGGTGAGTGGAGACTGGGATTGGGGGGCGGGAAGGTGGGGGTGAGGGTGAGAGTGGAAAAAAAAATACCTGGAAACGGATATTACCAGGGAAGTTGTTCCAAGAGTCCTGCTGTAAATGAAGTAATGAATTTGGGATGAAAAGCTCACCACTTCACCCAAAACAAGAAGAATGTGTTTCCCTTCATTTTATTTTATTAGTGTTTTAAATTGAAATAGAATTATAATACTTTACCTTTCATTTTCTTGCCTCCAGCACCTCCCTTTACTTTGCCTCAAGCCTCCTGATAACCTTTGTTTCATTCTGTGTTTCTCATCACCTCTCTCACTTCTCTCTTACCCTAATCAAAATTATAATACTTTGAAATGACACTATAACCATGGGAATTCTTACAAAAGAAATCATTTAATTAGTGTTTCCTTACAGTTTCAGTGGTTTAGTTCATTATCACCATGCATGGTAGGATGTAGATAGACAGGGTGCTGGAGGAAATAGCTGAGAATTCCACATCTGGATCTGCAGGCAGCAGGGAGAGAGAGCAGTTGGGCGTGGTTTGTGCTTTCAAACTGACAAATCCGACCCCCAATGACACAGTTCATCCAACCAGGCCACACCTAATCCACTGAAAGGACAATGCCTAATCCTTCTCCAGTAGTGCCACTCTCCATTCTTATTCAAAACACCTCTCTCTCTCTCTCTCTCTCTCTCTCTCTCTCTCTCTCTCTCTCTCTCT
>NC_034593.1:145775192-145793017 GCF_900095145.1 Mus pahari | reverse complement strand
TGTCTGTGTGTGTGTCTGTGTCTGTGTCTGTGTCTGTGTGTGTGTCTGTGTCTGTGTCGTCTGTGTCTGTGTCTGTGTCTGTGTCTGTGTCTGTGTGTCTGTGTCTGTGTCTGTGTCGTCTGTGTCTGTGTCTGTGTCTGTGTGTGTGTCCGTGTCCGTGTCCGTGTCCGTGTCCGTGTCTGTGTCTGTGTGTGTTCAGAGCTGTGTGGCTCAGAGGCCAGTGGAGGAAATCTGATCTCCTCTTATCACTCTCTACCTCATTTCTTTGAGACTGGATCTTCCTGAATCCTGAGGTAGGCTAGTGTTAGCAAACTCCAGCAATACTTTTGTCTTAGCACATCACAGCCCAACACTGTTGGGATTAGGGCCAACAATGAGTACCCAGCCATGTCAAGCTTTTTATTAGAGCTCGAGGGATTTGAATGAAGATCACCATGCTTCTGCAACAAGTGCTTTTACTTTCTGTAGTATATCCCTCACCCCTGAATTTTTTGAACTGAGTGCTATATCTTCTTAAATCAAATACTTCTGGGGCTGGAAAAATGGCTTAGCAGTTAATAGCACTATCTTCTCTTCAAGAGGATCCTAGGATTTATTTCCAGTATCTCCATGGAAGCTTACAGCTATCCATAAACTTTAGTTCCAGGGTATTCATTACTCTCTTCTGTCTTCAATATGCACCAGGCATGCACATGGTGCCCAGACATACATGCACCCAAAACAATTGTTATCCTTAAAGAAAGAAGTTAACTAAAAAGTTAAACAAACAAAATGTCCATAACAAATGTTTTCAGTAGTCCTATGAGGCATGCATGACCAATCATCACTGAATTATGACTATTGTCACAGAACTTATATAGACACTGAACACATAACACATATAGATCACACATACACACTGTCATATAATATACAGAGAACATACAACAAATACATAGGATGAATGTTCAACTCACACACATGTATATTATGCACATTACACAAATATGCATGTACATACAAGTATACCACACATATAACATATCCTTTTCACTGACATTTAATAATTCACATGTTTCCCCCCCTTTGTAAAATTAAAGTACTCAGGCTGCACCTTTCTGGTATTTAAATTAGTCTACATAAAAATCCTGAAGTCACTCATTTTCCAAGCTTTGTTCAGTCTCCTTGGCAACCTCCCTAGCAACAAACTTCTTTAAAAAGGAATCTCAAAAAAGTTGCATAGAATCATATTCTTTGCAATTATGTTTAGAATACAGGAAAATATAAAACAAAGTCTCATATCACAATGTACACTGGCTTCCCTTAGTATCCTTTATGTAGTACTCTTGCTTTCCTGGGATCATTCAATCTCCACACAGCCCTCAGAGCCATCTCAATAAACAAAAGACTGTGTATTATTTTTAGAATAAAACTCTTGTCCTAGTATCATGTTCTCCACTTCCCATGAAGCACACATTTTGGCAAGAACTTGAATATACCATCCCAAATCCTTGGTCTCTCTGGGTTCAGTCCCTCCCTTTTTAGTCCAGCTGGCATTCTTGCAGTTACCCTAGTCGTTACCAAGGTCATTCCTCTTATAAAACCTTGGCATTTGCTTTGCTCTTCTGTCTTCACTGCCTTCAGATACTTATCATATTCCTCCTGTATTCTCTGAGAAACCCTCAGGCTCCATGACCATCATAACTAATCTTCATTAATTGCAGTAGAATTTTATTTTATCTAAAATTTCTGTATTTTGCTTATGCATTTATTATCTAGTACATTATCATGAAAGGGAGGACCTTTTCTTCAGTGTTTCTTTATTTCCATCACTTAGTGTAGAGGTGGACTGAATAAATTAAATGACTTAATAACCAGTATTTGTCTAGTGCCTCCTCTACATCAGGATTTCTTGAGCAATTTGTTTGCTTTGGGGAATTCTGATAAAATGAATGACATTTATAGAGAATGAGGCCCAGTACCTCAGTTATCCTAGAAGCAATTGCTCATGCATTAGGGACATCCCAGATTTAATTTAAGAACCAAATTGGGATTCTGAAAGACAGTTGAGTTAGCTGTAATTAGAGTGTGAAAGTGGGAAGGGCAATTTTTGTTGTTCTATTCATTGCTGTCATCTAGTCTTCAAGGTCATGCATAAAACATGTTTGCTTGGACTTTGGCAAAGTTTAGCATGCTGGAGTAGAAGGAATAGATATGTGACAGATGGGCAGTTTCTGAGATTATAGAACTGATTGCAGGTACAAGAAAGAAATAGGTCTCTAATAGTTTTGATTTCTGATTCCCTTTTTCTTTTTCAGAAATAGTGTTTGACACAAAACATTGACTAACTGGATTATGGGTAACGAAAATTATTCTAGAAGAAATAAATGTGGGTAAGATAATCAGAAGAGTGTCTCTCAAATTCACTCCCCTCTTTGCTCTTTAATTATCCCTTAAGCAGCTGTACTCTTGCACATATCTAAAAATAGACTGATGCTAGGTCAGGAGAAACATACAGTAACTTGTTTGCTCTGTATTCAATATTGGTTCAGATATGCATATCAGTGTCACAAAATACATTTGAATATTTTTTCCTATTTTAAAATCTCACATCTATTATAGAAAATGCATACCCAGAGGTTTCATTAAATCTTAAACTATGAGTATAGGATTATATCGCCTTTGTTTAGAACTTCACATTTTACAAAATACTTTAATATAATAATAATCACCACCATCATTCAATTATTTCATCCCTGAGTATAAATAATCATAAACTAACACTTAAAACAATGGTGACTCCTTCCCAAATTGCATATAAACTGGCAATGCTTCTGAGGAGTCCTGAAAGAAGAAATTAGGCGACTTCTGTATCAGTACTGTGTGTGGCCTACTGTTATCATGACTTATCTATCATTGTCTTTCTCATCTGTTTTGGTTTGTCATGGTAATATTTCCTGTTCTTCAGACAATTATAAAAAAGTTCATGGTACCCTTGTTCACCTTGAGTTGATAGATATTGATATATAAGATAAATCTTAAATTATCTGAGATGTACTGGGCTCCTCATGAAGATAAAGAGAATGAATGCTTCACTTTCATCAATTTTTTGATATACTCTTTTCTATTCTACTTAATGGGACATTTGTCCATATATTTATGATCTTTTAGCTAGTTGCTTAACATCCTCCCGCAAATTCTCAAAGTACCCCTAGCAACAGCCCTAGTTTAGTCTTAAGTAAAGTTGCTCCAAAGCATCACTTTTCATGACAACCTGATATAATAAGGATAAGGCATTGTTGGCTCCATTTTTATATTAGAATATAAATATAAGAAAATATTTTAAATTTAATAAACAATCACCAGAGGTCATAATGTTAAATTAGATAATAATAAGGCTTTCTACTATTTTAGTAGTGATAGGAACCAAACCCAAGCCTTCATATATGCTAGGTAAGAACTCTACATGGAGCCCTAGTCCAGCCTCTTTCTCCTGATCCTATTCTGTCAAAGTCAGTGAGTCTTCTAATTCTATATTTTTGTATCAAGATTTCTTACCTCTAGTGATAAAAGTATCCTGGCAGGCTGAGTTCTATGGAATTTGAAAGCCAACACATGTAGTGTTGTGTGATCCATAACATATGGGGACAATATCTTCCCAGTTATTTGGTGGTTAGTGATCCAGCTGTCAAACTAAAAAGCAAAACAACAAACTCTCCCTAGGAAAGTGGGGATGTCTAAGCTTTTATTAAAGAAAAGACCAGGGGCACTGGTAGGAATCCTCAAAGGAAACTGTCTGGGGGATTCCAGGGAGTCAGAAAAAGAAAAGGGAGCCGGTTTGTGTTTAGCTTAGAAGACTCAAGAGGAACAGTGCATGGTTTGGCTACCAAATTCATCTTAGTGAATGGCAGAGGTGGGAGGGTGTGCCCTTACCTGAAGTCTTCCTCAACTGTAAGCTGTAGTAGTAAGAGGAAGATCTTTTAAGATGCATCAGTGAATGAAAAGACTAGAGCTCAGAGGCAGAAACAGCACATAGAGGTGGCTCAGAATCTTCTCTAGCTGGTTCATCTACTTGTCAACTCTGGAACACTCCAGTGGACTGAAACAATATTCTTGATATGGCTAAAGAGAATGTTGTGATGACAATTGTAAGACATCTTGAAATTTATAATTTTCTTTCCTTTTGTGTTAATAGGAACCAAATAAGTTGAAAGAAGAATGAGGACTTGACCAAGGACTATAACAGGTGGCCTGGATGAACTCTCTGATACTTTATCATTGTGTTTAGAGTTACTTTGCATTTACATCTGAATTGTTCTTTTTTTCATCTTCCTAAAGATTTTCCAGCTTCCACCAATTCTGCCTCAGGCAAATCAGGAGCTCCAGACCCCTTCCCACACCCAGAGACAGCCTGACTCCAGACATCCATCATAACCAGGCTCACAGGAGGAATAGGCTCCAGTCAGAGATAACAAAGCCAGTTAACACCAAAGATAACCAGATGGCAAGAGGCAAGCAAAGGAACATAAGCAATAGAAACTAATCTCACTTGGCACCATCAGAACCCAGTTATCCCACCACAGCAAGCTCTGGATATTCTAGCACAACAGAATAGCAAGATTCTGACCTAAAATCCCATCTCATGAAGATGATAGAGGACCTTAAGGAGGTCATAAATAACTCCTTAAAGAAATACATATAGTGGCTGGTGGGATGGCTCAGTGGGTAAGAGCACCCAACTGCTCTTCCGAAGGTCCAGAGTTCAAAATCCCAGCAACCACATGGTGGCTCATAACCATCCGTAACAAGGTCTGATGCCCTCTTCTGGGGTGTCTGAAGACAGCTACAGTGTACTTACATATAATAAATAAATAAAAATCTTGAGAAAAAAAAAAAAAAGAAATACATATAAACACAGGTAAACAGGTAGAAGCCCCAAAGAGGAACAGATAAATCCCTTAAAGAAATGCAGGAAAACACAATAAAACAGGTGAAGGGATAGAAGAAAACTGTCCAGGATCTAACAATGGAAATAGAAACAATAAAGAAATCACAAAGGGAAGCAACCCTGGATTTGGAAAACCTGGAAAAGAAATCAGGAGTTCCAGATATAAACAACACAAACAGGATACAAAGATAGATAATGAGAGATTTCAGCAGCCCATACTTACCAATGGATATATCATGGAAACAGAAACTAAACAGAGACACAGTGAAACCTAAAGATTTTCCAGCATTTGAACTTTCAGTGCATTAGATTACCTTGAGAAACTGGGTCTCAACACTGGGGTTGAGAACATTGGAGACATCAAAGATAAATAGCTGACAAGGCTATCCTAATAAGGAAGAAAGTTAGGGAGCTACTTGGATAAAGGAGTCAGTGAAGGAAAAATTAAAAAAAAAAAAAAAAAAAAAAGAAAGAAAGAAAGAAAAAAAAAAAAAAAAAAAAAAAAAAAAGATGAGAGTAGTAAGAATTCTTGCAAAACGGATTACTGATATCAAGAGTAGAGGATGAAGGATTTTATCAATCACTGAATATGGTCTGATATGAAGGGGAGGATAGGGTCCTTAAACAGTATAGATTAGCCTAACATCACTGTAAAGGCTGCTAACCTTCAAGGTAAGCTAGTGGCCCTGGAGAGTGTAGCTGAAATTCAAATAACCCCATTGTTTCTGGCCTCAGTGAGGGTTCCAGATGGTAACAGCAGGAAGCCTGTGCTGGAACAAATTCCTCACAGGAAGAGTCTATTATCCCACAGTCCTCTTTGAGGTCATATCCACAGTCCCATTAGTACCACAGGATAGGCCTTTCCTCTTAAAGGCCCATTGACTTTTCAATACTGTCAGCACGGAACAAACTTCTAATATGTGGTGCTTGAAAACACTGCCCATATTTAAACTGTAGCACTGATTTTGAAATCTTCTTGATAAAACTAGGTAGATGAAAGGACAAAGGACAAAGTAGAAAAGAGGGTTCAGAAAAGACTAAGCTCTGTCTCTAGTCTTGGTAATGTGGGAAGATCTGTCTTGGTCACACTGTCTTTGTCCTGAAACAGGGTTTTGACTCCGAACCTTCTTCCTTCAGCTTGCCAAGGTCACTAGCAATGTTACTTCACATGATGGCTATGCAGACAGCTTGGCTAACTTATTTTATATTGTTTCATTCTAATATAAAGCATCCTTGTGACTGAGGCAATGTTACATTGTATGTGTTTACATAAAAAAGGTTAATTTAGACCACTTTAATCCTGTAGTAAAGACTCACTTTAGAAAGGAAATGAAAATTTTAGTTCTAGATGGGTAAACTGAGACAGATAAAATGTGTTTCTCCTGAAAACTGCAAAAAACAACACTGCTGGGAATAAAACCCCAAGCCCTGGTTTCCACTTCCCTGCTCTCATCAATAAGACAGAATCAACGCTTTGCTCTTTTGCTCTAATTGCTGTATTTACATGCCCCAATTCTCCCACTAAATTGTATCTGTATTTAAATATAACTTGTATTTAACATATCCAGCAGAAGCTTTAACTTTTAAATAATTTCTAAGAGGTCTTACTAGAAGTCATGGGATTTAATTTTGAGAGCCAAGATGAGGGTCAGAAGTCATGGTGCGTCAGTATTGCTTCCTTAGATGAAATCTATACAACACACTTAATTCTTTTTCTTTTTTTGAATATTTGACATTTTTAAAGCAAAAGTTAAAATAACTCTAAAATAAAATCAAAATATAGCAAAGTAAAAAGAAAAAAAAGGAGTACCCATATGCTCACTTAGCTTATTTTTTATTGAATAAACAAGTTAATTATTCTTAATTCTTATGTTTTCCACGTCCATTTGTCACTAGTGGTATGTATGTGTGGATATAATGACCATGCTGTGTTCAAATTAGAAATTAGCAGTGATCCATATTTATAGACAATTTTATGGCACGTGTGTAGCTATTGCAATTGATATAATCCTGATTTCCAAATATTCAGGATAATGTTCACAGAGAACAATAGTGGATATGATTGAAAGGAAATATTCAAGATAAAAAGAATCAGAAAACACCACCAAGTTTTCTGAAAATTTTGTCTCAATTCAAAGAGGCAGGGGATAGTGTGAAATTTAGATTTTAAAATAAGAAACATGTAAGACATTGAAATTTTGTGAAGAATAAAAGGAAAGGATGGGATTATGTGGTTATATATGTCATACAAAATATAGTATTTTTTAAAATGTAGTTATATGGAAAACATAATTTACACATTCCTAGAAGAGAATAACATGATTAAGAGGAAATAAGAGCTGAAGAACAAAGCTAAGGTTTTTCCAGAAATGTACATAAGAGAAAGTGTTGTAATAAACAAACAAAAAACCCCAAACAAATAAATTAAAAAAAAAAAAAAGAAAAAGTCCCCATTTAGAGAAATAATAAAGAGATAGAATTGATTATAAGTATTAGATGTTTTGAGGGGGTTGTTGTTTGTTTTTCATTTTGTTTTTTGAGACAGCTCTGTGAAGCCTTGACTGTCCTAAAACTCACTTTGTAGATCAGTGTGGCTTCAAACTCAGTGGATGGTGGCTTTATTTACCAAGATTTCTAACACTTAGGTTGGCCGAAAGAATATTGAGATTTGAAAAAAAAACATTAGAAGTTATTTTGTGACACTAAATTTGAGATACTCCACAGTTAAAAAGGAAATTCACACCAGGAACTCACTCAAGAAGTCTGGGAAGAGAAAATAAAGTAATAAGGTACTGAGATACCCCACAAATACTGTCATAAGTGAAAAGAAAGCTATGGACTTTACTACTTTGGAAATGCTACTTGTCATAGATTAATAGCATCTTTGTAATTAGTACTTAAGCACCAAGTATACACTAGTGTATGTTTTAATATATCTATTTATGGTTGAAGAGATGATTCACTCAGTAAGAAACTTGGTGTATAAGAATGAAAGCCTAGGGTGCCCAACAACTGGAAAGAGGGCTGTCCCTGAACCTGTTGGCTACCTGTGGATCCTATTCTCCTGACTGGGATGCCTTGTTGAGCCTCTGAGGAGTATGGTGAACCTGGTTCTTCCGTGACTTGATCTACCAGGGTAGGGATGGAGATGGGGGTAGGAGATGGGAGGTGATAATGGGATATGGAGTGAATAAATAAATTAATGGAAAAAAGAATTTTTTTTTTGCTACTGCATGTACAGAAAGCCTATGTACTGGCTAGTTTTGTGTCAACTTGACACAGCTGGTGTTATCACAGAGAAAGGAGCTTTAGTTGAGGAAATACCTACATGAGATCCAGCTGTGAGGCATTTTCTCAATTAGTGATCAAGGGGGGAGAGGCCCCTTGTGGGTGGGACCATCTCTAGGCTCGTAGTCTTGGGTTCTATAAGAGAGCAGGCTGAGCAAGCCAGGGGAGGCAAGCCAATAAAGAACATCCCTCCATGGCTTCTGCATCAGCTCCTGCTCCCTGACCTGCTTGAGTTCCAGTCCTGACTTTCATGGTGATGGACAGCAGTATGGAAGTGTAAGACAAATAAACCCTTTCCTCCCAACTTGCTTCTTGGTCATGATGATTGTGCAGCAATAGAGACCCTGACTAAGACAGTCTATATAAACCAGAATCCTTCTTGTAAGAGAAAAATGTTTCAGTAAATAGTAAGAGTCAAAAGAAATGCCTGCTGTGGTGTCATACAAGTATACTTCCATTGCTCAGAAATCAGAGAGTGAAGGAGTCCAGGTTAGATGAAGCTGTCAGTGCCAGACCTTCTCCACAAAATAAGATAAAGACCAAACAAAGAAACCCCAGCCCTACATCTACATGCATACATGTGTACATACATGAAAGTGCATGTGATTTATGTTTAATAGAACTTAAAGTAAGCTTAGTAAATACTTTTAAAATGTATCGATATGACATACACTTAAAAGCTTAGGAAAGGAAGCACTCTGTGTTAAGCCTTTTTAGCTAAGGTAGAGATCCTTTCCTCCATGTTGGAAGATGTCTTCTGACAGTGGTTCCAATATTGTTTGAGAGGGTTTTCAAGGTTTCACACAAGAAGTATAACAGATAAAACTTGGAGAAAGTATCGTGGGAATCATGATGTAGAGTTGAAAGGAATTTTAAGGGTTGTGGCTGATTAGAAACTAATTGAATGTGGTTTTAGTTATTTTTAAACTGATTTTGCAAATAAAAACCAGGAAGAAAAAGTTAAGGGAAGAATAGATTTGGTGTTTTCACACAGAGTATCACACCATTCAGTTCATCACGGCAAAGAGTCCTGGCAAACCACGAATGAAATCACCATAGCAGAATAGAAAGAGGAAAGGGCCAAGCAAAGTGTAGTCACTAAGATTCGGCAACCATGATCTCATTTCTTGAATTAGGTTACCTTTCACAATTCTACTACTTCTCAATAGTCTATTCAAATTTTGACGACATCAACTTATTATGCTAAAGACCAAAGATCTGATTACCTGAAAATGCCACCATGGATCTTCATTAATCTATGCAGTTTTCAGTATCATCAAGTAGGCAACCAAACTTAACCATCAAAATAAAATTGTCAGCTTAAATCTTGATGCACAAACATAGCATTTAATTCATAATGTCCCATCCCTTATCCCACAAAACCTCAAATATTTCTTATAATTCAAAATGCATCCAGTCTATTGCCACAAGTCTCCATATTTTTAATAGATCTGAAATTGTTCAGTCTCCACAGAGCTCAAGGAATCTGAAATCTATGATAATTAAATGACTTTTTTTTTTTTAACTTCCCAAGGCACCATAGCACAGATAACACATTTTCATTTGTAAATAGAGGAGGAGAAGAAGAGCAAAGGTAGGTTAGACCAAAGCAAGATTCAAGGCCACAGTTGTAAACGTGTGACATCTAAGTAAATGTGATTGATTTGTTCTGCATCTCTTCCTATAACCTGTCCATCTTCATTAAAAAGCACACTGACTTGTGTTATATACAACTTAAAACACATCCAAAACACCTAATAAATCACATATCCTTCTTTACCCATCATTCCAAAGCACTACCTTTTATATTTTCTCTTATTTTCTTACATTAGCCATCATGACTTTTTCAGGTGGTCAAGCTATAGTGACAGTAAGTTCCCATTCTTTGTTCTACTCCATATCATTGCAGCTTCAGAGGTACAGTAATGCTTACATAGCAGGAATCAAGCTTGCCAATCTCAAAGACGTGTTTTTTTGTGAAATATTTTTTGAGGTTTTAATCTCAGTAATAATATTAAAATGCATTCATTTAATTTGGCATAAAATTCTCATTCGTAAAATAGCATAACACTATTCTTTTTGGTGCAATTAAGACAAAATTAAGACAAGATACATAAAAAATATTGATAAGCTAAAAGTCAATGTATAACACTGAACATGTGGTGGAATCATTTTAGGGATGAATCAACAATGGAAATGTTGGCTTTTCTGAACTGATGAATTAATGAAGAAACTCTAGTTTATATTACAACTTTAAAACTAAAGTCAACATATGAAATTATTTCTTTGAGTTCCAAGGAAAGCTTTGTATCATAGAGGCTCACCTAACACCATAGCATATAAATAGCATACAACTCATTTGACTCTTCTGGGCACAAAATGTACAAACCTTGATGTACATTATGTAGCTTGATGGTAATAAATGAATGCCTCATTTGTCAGTTTGAACCAAGTATGAGTCAATTACCTCATACTAGAAACTCTTATCCCTGTGTTTTTTCCCATTCTTTCTCTCTTTCTTATTCTGCTCACTTCTTTATTTTCTTATTTATTAATGTATAGATAGAATGATTGAGATAGTCTCATGTAGCCCCAGGTGGCCTTGGTATATATAGTAGTAGAAAATGATCCTCCTACCTCTTTTTCTGAAATACTGAAATTGCAGATACATGCCACCACACACAGATTCTTTATTTTATATTTTAATCATACAGACTTAACAGCCTCTTAAAGGGAGAAAATGTTCGGTTTTTATCCCAATTAATGAAAAGTATAACAAAGATAGATTAAGTAAGTAATTGATCTACAAATGACTTTTCTTCTGATGGGTGATTTAACACTGAAAAAAAAAAACCCTAAAAATATAAACCATTGAAATTCATATAGAATGTCCTTTTAGAAGTACCTAATGATTTGGTTGATTCTAATTATATTGCAAAAAGGAGATGAGTACCCAGATCTTGAATCAAAGACAAAATTGCTTAGATTTATTTTTAAAAAAATGTAACACACATTTTCCTTGCATTTTAGACTAGAAATAAAAGTAATCTTGATATCAAAAGGAAAATTGATTAAAACTTTTTTAAGATTACATTCTCAATATGTTTATTAGGCCATATAAAAAGTTCTAACTTGAGGATCATTCTGGTGTATTTGTGTGAGTCTGTGTGTGTGAGTGAGTGTTATCACACACACATATTTTATATACATATATATTATATATAATATACATATATAATATGTATATATACAGTTATATAACTGTATATATAATATGTATATATACAGTTGCACATGCCTATATTTCAATGCACAGAGGCCTAAGCTAGAGAAGGATAATGTCAGTGGTCTTCCTCTACTAGTTTCTGTCTTATTTTTGAGAAAAGGACTCTCATTAAAGTGAATTTGACATTTCAGCTAGGATACCTGGCCACCAAGTACCTGGAATCCATCTGTATCTGCCTTACAATACTAGGCTTATAGACATGAATACCTAGGCCTAGCTTCCATTTGGAGGGCTGGAGATGTGAACTCAGGTTCTTGGTTTGACATAAAGCACTCTTACTCATTAATTTATCTCTCCCAGACTGTGTGGTTTTGTCTTATGTTTTGTTTTGTCTTTAGCCAAAAGAAAAGCCAAGGCTTCTCTGCTGGGAGAAATAATCAGAGTGGAGATGAACTTACTAAAACAGGAAAAGATATTCATTTCATGTTTGTATTTTAGGAAACCCTAATCAGAGGCACACTTGCACTTAGTTTTCCGTATTGCAAAGATGTCCCTGACTCTTAGTGTTAGTGTTATTGTCTGCTTTTTCAGTTACCCATTACCACTGTCTAAAAAGCAAGTGACAAATTTTAAAAATAAACAGTTTATAATCTCAAAGTAAATGTTGTTAAAATATATTATCATAATAATTCTATCATATTATTTGTTATTATTGTTAGTTTCCTACTATGCCTAGTTTAAAAGTTCAATGTTACTATGGGTGGTATATGTAGAAAATATAGTCCATTCAGGATTTGACTTGGAGCATTTGGTCTATAGATAGAGAAATAGCAGGATGGTCTTGCATTTAATAGTTGAACATCTTACCTTCCTCTTACTGCTTTACTATATAACACTAAAGTTATTCTTACTGACATGGTACCACCCATTTCTTAGGTGATCTGGCATTACCCATTGCAGTATTTCGGTACATTAAAGTGTTATGTATATTCATCCTTTTCTATTATTATATCTTAGTAAGGTCAGTGTTATGGAGAGTTATGTGATTAAATGATTAAATGGTTGACTGACACACAGGAAAGGTCAGATTTACTATTCCCCCCACCACAGACACACCAGCATCCCAATTATGGTGTTTAATTTAGTTGAAAATTATACACGTGAACTCTGTGCCTTTTACTGTTAAAATACTGAACGAGATACTTCAAATTATATAACACAGGAAGTCCCTGGTCTTCAAAAAACAGTTTTAATATTAGTTGTGACTCTGTAGTGGTGTCTTTAAGTAATCAGCCTCAAGCTTAGCTTAATTGATCTAATCATGACATTAAACACTCATTACCAAGAATAGCATAATTATCCTAATTAGTTTTTTGACCTTCGACCAGTTTTTAGGAACTTCAAGGAAATCCTTCTTGGATAAAGTGCTGTACCAAGAAAACAAGATTATTTTTATGTTGAGCCTTTCTAAGTTACAAAAGGAGTTGAAGTAATAACATTTCAGTATAAAAAGGTTGCTTTCTCTACCCTTTCCTGCAGCCTGGTGTTGAGAGGGTCTAATGGGAAAAAGAACAAAGAGAAATAGCCACAGGTTATTCATTTACAGTGACCAATACCCAAGGGTCTTCCAGTGTTCTTAATTCTTTCCTCAAGAATAACATGCAATGGTGAGTAGATGCAGTGAGATGTATTTTTTATGCATCCAAGCATAAAAAATGAGGCAAAGGAATTGGGTAGGGGTCAGGTAGACCAACACAATGTAACAAAGGGTTGGAATAGTGTAGTCTTTTTTTTTTTCATGTTCTTGAACATAGGTGTGTGTTGGAAAGGGGGTAGAAAAATATATAATTGAAATGAGTTGAATAGCCCAGAACTTTCAGTGAAGAATCTTTGAATGAGAGAGCTTAAATTACAATTAGATATGAGAATTAACAAAGGTTGCTGAGATAGAGGTGAATTCCTAGATATTAAGGCCTTCTAGCAAAGAAATGCACTGTGTACTTCCTGAATGTCAGATATGGTACAGGAATACCAGCTTCCACTCATAATGCCTACACAAGTGTATGTTATAATGCCATACAGTTAGGCAAAACATATCACATACAGGATTAGGCTTGACTAGAATCCTCATCGATGCATTTGCTCCAGCTCTCATCTTATGGATATGTTATCCATCTGCATAGACTGCTATTATCAGACCAGGGTGACTCTAGTAAATAGCATAAAATGATATTTATTTTCCAATTGTGGTCGCTATCTTTTAGAAACATAGTCCCATGGTCAATGATCCTGTCTCTTCTCTGAATGTTAGTATGGATTACTTCTCTCTCTCTCTCTCTCTCTCTCTCTCTCTCTCTCTCTCTCTCTCTCTCTCTCTCTCCTGTTCCTTTTCAGCCTTCTTTCTTATCAGATAAATTCTATCCACTCATTTTAATACCTTTGCCCTTCTTGCTTCTGTTACTTCAGAAGCTCCACTTTCTTTTACAAATCTGCTTTTCTTACTTAACAGACTTATACCAAGCTCTGCATTTTCTTCAGGCTTTGATATCACTGGTAAATTTTTATGTCTGGGTTAGTGCTTCCTGTAGCCATCAGGAAATGCTTACTAGACATGGGTAATATCCAAATACAATTTGGCTGTTTTCACTTGCTTGGCAATCTTCCTGTTCATCTTTCTTGCATCTCTGGCTCTGCCTCTTTAGTAGCAGATCCAGGTTTTAGCCTACCATTGATTTTGTTCTATTCCTCATTCTTTTTACTGGTGAAGACTTTCTCTGTTCCTTCAGAGAGGTTTAAACTTCTAGTTTCTTGGAGATACATTTTATTATTTTTCTATAAAAGAGAAAATTTACCCCCAAAGACAATGTAATAGCATCTTCAACACTACAAGACAGTATAAAAGCTATAGATTATTTTAGGAAAAATATAATAATGTTCTATATTCATATATAAATTAAAGTCTGCTCTGATGAAGTACTACAGTCTGTATTATCAAACAAGCCTTAAACACCAAAGGATGTGAAACAATACTGAAAAGTAAGCAGATATGTATAGAGAATTGTTTTTAAGATTCTAGAATTGTGGTACAAGTTCTGGGTCTTCCTAATACAATGAACAGGTTATTAGAGCCCCAGTTATCAAAATTGGTGGCCTGACAGTTTCCAGTCTTCAACTCAGAGGGAAAACTTCAGAAAGGAGGTAAGATAACTCAAGTTGAGAAAGTGGACAGTGAATTCTGGGAAAATGAAGTGGCCTGACAGTGGACCAAAGGGAGAAAATCACTGTTGAAAACTACATGGAATCACTCTCTAGCACTCACCTAATGTCAAGAGCAAGAAGGTAGATATGAGTAGGTAAAATAACTAGAGTTATATTTTATTACACTGAGACTTTCCACACAAAGTTCACACTCTAAATTCCTAACTACAAACCTATGTCTATCTCTCCAGGGTTGTTCACTTGTGCCACATATCTCAGCTAAAGATCAGGTCCACTTCGATTTGTTTTTTTGAGACAGGGTTTCTCTGTGTAGCCCTGGCTGTCCTGGAACTTACTTTGTAGACCAGGCTGGCCTCAAACTCAGAAATCTGCCTGCCTCTGCCTCCCAAGTGCTGGGATTAAAGGCGTGCGCTACCACTGCCCGGCTGAGATGTATTTCTTGTATGCAGCAAAGTTCTGGGTCCTGTTTATGTGTCTAGTCTGTTAGTCTATGTCTTTTTATTGGAGAATTCAGTTCATTGATGTTAAGAGATATTAAGGAATAGTGATTGTTGCTTCCTGTTATTTTTTTGTTATTTTTCTGTTTGTGTGGCTATCTTCTTTTGGGTTTGTTGAGAGAAGATTAATTTCTTATTTTTTCTATGGTGTCGTTTCCCTCCTTGTGTTGGAATTTTCCATCTATTATCCTTTGTAGAGCTGGATTTGTAGAAAAATAATTTGTAAATTTGGTTTTGTCTTTGGATATCTTAGTTCCTGAATCTATGGTAATTAAAAGTTTTGTTGGGTATAGTAGCCTGGGCTGGCATTTGTGTTCTCTTAGGGTCTGTATGATATCTGCTCAGGCTTTTATTGTCTCTGGTGAGAAGTCTGGTGTAATTCTGATAGGCCTGCCATTATATGTTACTTGACCTTTTTCCCTTACTGCTTTTAATATTCTTTCTTTTTTTGTGTTTTTGGTGTTTTGATTATTATGTGACAGGAGGAATTTCTTTTCTGGTCCAATCTATTTGAAGTTCTGTAGGCTTCTTGTATATTCATGGGCATCTCTTTCTTTAGGATAGGGAAGTTTTCTTCTATAATTTTGTTGAAGATATTTACTGGCCCTTTAATTTTGGTATCCTTGCTCTCTTCTATACCAATTATCCTTAGACTTGTTCTTCTCATTGTGTTCTGGATTTCCTGGATATTTTGGGTTAGGATCTTTTTGCATTTTGCATTTTTCTTTGACAGTTGTGTCAATGTTTTCTATGGTATCATCTGCATCTGAGATTCTCTCTTCTCTCTCTTGTATTGTGTTTGTGATGCTTGCATCTGTGACTCCTCATCTCTTTCCTAGGTTTTCTATCTCCAGTGTTGTCTCCCTCTGTGATTTCTTTATTGTTTCTATTTTCATTTTTAGGTCCTGGATGGTTTTGTTCAGCTCCTTCATATGTTTGTTTGTGTTTTCCTGTAATTCTTTAAGGGATTTTTGTGTTTCCTCTTTAAGGTCTTCTCCTTGTTTACCTGTGTTCTCCTGTATTTCTTTAAGGGAGTTATTTATGTCCTTCTTACAAAGTTCTCTATCATCATGAGATATGATTTCAAATCAGAGTCTTGCATTTCTTTTGTGTTGGAGTAACCAGTGCTCACTGTGGTGGGAGAACTGGGTTTTGATGATGTCAAGTAGCCTTGGTTTCTGTTGCTTATATTCTTGGGCTTGCCTTTTGCCACCTGGATCTCTCTGGTTTTAGATAGTCTTGCTGTCTCTGACTGTGGTTTGTCCCCACTGCAAGCCTGTGTGTCAGTATTCCTGGGAGACCAGGTCTCTCTAGGAGGAATTTGAGTATGGAGAGTTGTGACACAGGGTCAGCTCAGGAATGCAGATGGAATCCAGAAAATTCCTGTCCCTATCTGTTCCTTGGTTTCTGTGTCCTGATGGCTCTAGTGTGGGTTCCTCTTGGGCCAAGAATTTGAACAGAAGTGGTGGGTGTACCTATGCTCATGGGTGTGTAGGCACTCCTTGGAGACAAGCTCTTTCCTGGAAGTATTGGGTATGGAGGGGTATAACATAGTGTCACTTATGGGTGCAGACTGATACCGGAAGCATCCTGTCCCAGGCTTCTCCTTGGTTCCTGTGTCCTTGGGGTTCCGAGTAGGTCCCTCTTAGTAGAAATGGTGGTCTTTCCTGTGCTCAAAGGTGTGGTTATATTCCTGGGAGATCAGCTTTCTCCTGGCCATATTTGGGTATGGAGCATTGTGGCACAGGATCAGCTCTAGCCTTAGTCTCTTTATAATAAACTAAATGTTAAAAAAAAAAAACAACTATTATCTAATAAGTCTTATTGTGTATCTGTAAGTGAAATTCACGATCTCAAGGCCATGAGGTAAAACAAAAGCATTCTCTGTAGACACCAAACATTGAAAAGATGTCAGCAAAAGTAATACCCATTCCTTGATTGTGAGAATCTAAAAAGCAGGCACTCTAGTCTATAGTTTGTTTGGTAGCTTCTTATAAAACTAAATGTATTCTTACCATACAACCAAGTAATTGTTCAAGGAATCCAAAAATACATGTCCACACAAAAACTGGTATATAGATGTGTACAACAATTTTATCCATTAAGACAGCAAATTTAACCCCAAAACTTAGAAACAACTAGGAGTGTGTAAACACATCAATTGCAGTACATTGTGGGACAGTGAAAGGCAGTCTGTTTTCTGGTTGAGCTAGGTTCAAACTCCGGAGAACCAGCATATTAATCTGCAAGGGACAGAAGACCCGCTTGTCATGCTCCCAGACATAGGCTCCTGACACGAGGACCCAGCTCCATAATTATGTGGCCATCAGTTATATAGGCTGTCCAGACTCCACCCTCATAGTTACCTGGCAATAGCAGGTATGCTCCTCCCTACAGTTACCCAGCAATAGCAAGGTAGCCCAGCCCGCTACAAAAGAGGCCTCTTGGCCGCTCCTCTCTTTCTTGCTTCTCTTGCTTTCTCTCTAGCCCTCTTACTCCCTCTCTCCCCATCCCTTCTTCCCTCTCTCCACTTGGCCACGGCCACCCTCTGCCTCTTTATTCATTCTCTCTCTCTCTCTCTCTCTCTCTCTCTCTCTCTCTCTCTCTCTCTCTCTCTTTTTCTACAATAAATCTGTAAAACTATGGACCATCTCTGTTCATTGAGACC
>NC_034593.1:145768598-145774123 GCF_900095145.1 Mus pahari | reverse complement strand
ACCTCATTCAGGATAATATCCTTCATATCCATCCATTTGCCTAAGAATTTCATAAATTCATTGTTTTTAATAGCTGAGTAGTACTCCATTGTGTTAATATATCACCTTTTCTGTATCCATTCCTCTGTTGAGGGACATCTGGGTTCTTTCCAGCTTCTGGCTATTATAAATAAGGCTGCTATGAATATAGTGGAGCATGTGTAGTATCAAAAAGAAATAAACTTTCTGCTAGCCCTCAGGTCTTCAGTCCTTTTTCCTTACCCAATATCCCCTCTTCATCCCATCCTCCCACATGGCATCCTTGGGAGATAGGAAGGTGGGGGGACCCTCAAGAGATCTGGGAGGTGAGAGACTCAAATGACTCAAAGGGAGTGACCTTATATGAAATGCTTGACAGTAGGGAGAGCAATTTTATAGAGTCTACCTTCAGTAGGAAGACAGGACATCAAATGAGGGATTGGGTTCCCCTCCCACTGTCATACTTTTTACCCATAATTGTTCCTGTCTGAAAGAACTACAGGGATGTAAATGGAGAGGAACCCAAGGAAAAGAAAGTCCAGTGACAGGCCTAAAGTGAGATCCAGCTCAAGAGGAGGTTCCAAGGCCTGACACTATTACTGAGGTTATGAAGTTCTCACAAAAAGGGACCTAGAATGACTACACTCAAGAAGACTCAACAAGCAGCTGAAAGAGTCTGATGCAGATATTTGTACACAAGCAAATAAACTTGAAATAAGCTGCTGACACCTGTGGTTGAATTACAGAAAGGCTGAAAGAAGTTGAGGAGGAAGGTGACCTTGTAGGAAGACTAGCAGTCTCAATTAGCTTAGACCCTGAGATCTCTCAGACACTGGATCACCAACCAGGCAGCTTACATCAGCTGATATGAGGCCACCCAACACATATATAGCAGAGGACTGCTGGGTCTGTGTTCAATCAGAGATGATGCACCTAACCCTCAAGATACTGGAGGTTCCAAGGAGTTTAGAAGTCAAGTGGTATGGGGGGTGGGGGGTGGGGACATCCTCCTGGAGACAGGGGGTTGGAGAGGAGGTATGTTATGTTTAACAGTTAGAGGGTGAACCAAGGGGGGAGGAGGAGGAATATAATCTGGAGTGGAAAGAAAGAAAGACAGGAAGAAAGAAAAGAAAAGAAAAGAAAAGAAAAGAAAAGAAAAGAAAAGAAAAGAAAAGAAAAGAAAACTTCCAGGCCAGTTAGCTTCCGATACATAGCAAATCTATGCAGGCAAAACTTCAATGCATGTAGAAGTTAAATAAGCTGATTTGAAAGGGCTTCAGGCTGTACGTTTTCAACCCCATGGAATTCTAGAAAAAAGCAAACTACAGCAAAAATAGGATGACATTGTTAAAGGTTAGAGAGAGAAAAGAAGAATAGGCTGAGTAAAGAGTATTTTTAACATGGCAAAACTACTGTTTTCATGTTTTTATATCCCTGGATACATATTACTTTACAAGTTTCAGTCCTTGAAAGTCTTTCAGTTGTAACATGTATAACAATCTGGATGCTGAGAAGAGGTGGTGTGAATTAGTGTGTGTGTGTTTGTGTGTGTGTGTGTGTGTGTGTGTGTGTGTGTGTTTGTGCATGCACACGCATTTGTGTACATACACAAGATTAGGTATGAGGGTATTCTATGAAAACTTCTATAACTTCTGCTCAACTTTTCTGTAAATGTAAAACTTGTCTAAGAAATAAAGTCTACATTTGAAATCTATACCATTCTAAGAGTTTACACTATGAAACAGAGTGACATCATTTAGTAAGATAATATCACACATTAAGAATGTTGGTGCTCAGTTAGACCCAATGAGATTTAGTATGTTGAATACATCCACCTACATGCGATAGAACATCTATAAACAAAGTCTTTCTGTACTACTTCTGGTACCTGTGTCATTATAGTGATACTCTGTCCTTTCAGTTTAAAAACATTGGACCAAACCACCTGTTTCAATACCTTCTATAGGACTTTCCATTCTTCACCAGACATAAGTTTTGTAAATTTTCCAGAGGCTTTGTGTCTTGATTTCTAAGGATTCCATTTGTTATTTAAGTTTTGATTATGTAAATTACATATGACTAGATCTAGTAACTCAGGCCTATAATATTAGCTATAAAGAACAATGAACAATATCCTAAGTTCCAGACCTGTATAGCCTACAGACTGTGTTCAAGATCAAACTTGGAAACCTAGTAAAATCCTGTCTCAAAACAAAAATCATTTACAAGGTGCTGTGGGTGTATTTCTGTGGTCGAGTACTTGCCCAACATGATAGAGTCTGGATATTCAATCCCCATTCCTGGAAAATTATTATTGCATTCACTAATTCATACTACTTTCCCTTATCAATCTATATTTTCAAATAAGAATGATGTTCCTAATCCTTATGTTAGAGAAGAGAGTTATCATATTTGTCTACCTCTATGTCAATATTATAAAATGCAATGCAATTACTAATAAATGTTACAGCTGAAATGATGACAGAATCACAATGGAAATAAAATAAACTTCAGTAAGTTAGAAAGAAGAGAATCGTAACAAGAAAATACAAAATAAACACACAATGTACACTAAGTTCATAGAAAATATAATAACATCAATAATTACACTGAAGTGTCTTCAATTCAAAAACAGAAATTGTTTCACTGAAGGACTTAAAAAGCCATATTTGAGTAGATGCCTCTTTTCTTAAAATCACCTTAAATTACAATGTTCTATGGGTATAGCTCCAGATGATTTCATTCATAAGTTTTAAGAGAAATTTAAGGGGAAAATGTCAATTCAATCAATATGAACTTTACTTGAAATAGAGGAGGAGGAACTACTGAAAATCCAATGTACAAACAAGGCCAGCCATGCAAGTTAGATTCCTACTGGGAAGGATTTTAAATCTGCCCAGAATGACTGGGGAAGTTATCATGAACCTCTTTTAATAGAAACTTGCTTATTTTATGTAAGTTGACAATGCAATGCTATATCTTGAAATAAAGTTCTTCAACTTTTTTTGTTGCTACCATAAGCCATACATTCTTATCAAAGAAAAAGTCCAAAAAAAGAACAAAGACAGAATTGTACTCTGAACAGAATCTTAGTTGCAAATTCTTTAAATATCTGCTATGCTAAAATTCTGGGTTTATTTATCATTTGCTGAAAAGCCTTTAAAGGTTATTGTAAAAATGAAGTGATTTTTCTTGATAGAAATTTTGTATACCATTTCTTTGATGCAAGCTACTTCAATTACCACTTAGCTAATGAACCCTTCAGATTTCATTTGCATAATTGGTGCCAATTTTGACAAGAGGAATTTATCCTGCTGGGATAAAAGCATCATCGGACTCACCAATAAAGTGATGATTATTTAGTTTAAGATGTTCATGGACATGTCACCAAGCAGAGTGGCAAAAACATCATGTTGTCATTCTGGGCCTCTAAAGTCCATGATTGTGTGTGTGTGTGTGTGTGTGTGTGTGTGTGTTTTCAGAGCCAGGGGCTCAAATGTGACTAAGCACACATCTATTAGGTTATATCCAGCAATTGAGTGGAATTTTCAGACAACCCAGTAGTCACAGCTTCAACATGAGCAGCCCTCATTTTAAAAAGTAAGGCATTTTTACATGCTATGTCTTAATCTGTATGAATCTAAAATCTCTCACACTCTAGCTTTGCTCCTAGGGTCCAGAGCCATGAACTAATTTGTATTCCAAATCTTCTACCTCTTCTGCATTAGGGTCTGTGTCAACCACTTTACATGCATTTTGCCATCTTTTCTATATAGCTCTAGTCTAGAAAGGACATTATACCACCCATTCTTATTTACATGCAAAAAGACTACAAATAAATTCCAGTTCGAATAGCTGGGGGAGAAAATTCCAATGATGTTTTTATGAATCATAAGCCTTTTTAGATTCCATCAAACACTGTATTATGTCTTAGAATTAATCTAACTTCAAGCAGAGGTCTTATAACAAACAGCATTTGAGGTTATGCCTTTAAAAACAAAACAGATTCTCACCCTATCTCCAATATTTTTTATATTAAAGGAAATATCCATTTAATAAACAAAGAATGTCAGATTTACTCTGCTTTCTCCAAGCCAATAAGCATAGACCATGGCAACAAGTATGTTGGGTAGTGACTTGCATATTCTCTGTAGATGAACTTTGATTATATGAAGAACAAAACAACTGTTATTTGAAGAATATGATATAAAAGTATTCTGAAGATCATCTCTCTCACAAACCACAGCATATATAAAAATCAGTCTAGACCCCTGAATTCCGAGTGACTCTACAGGGACAAAACCAAGAAAAAATGTTGGAGGCAATATTCATTCGTGTGTGTGTGTGTGTGTGTGTGTGTGTGTGTGTGTGTGTGGTAAATCTTGATCTGTCTGGCTTATACACAGCCAGACTAGGATATTCTGTAGAATTGATCATGCAGTATAGATTATTCTGCTAAGGAGTCAGAATGTAAACTTGGGCTAACAAAACTGACTAGGATCCATACAATCAGTTTCCTCCTGAAACTACTGCATAGATTAGACAAGATAAAGTAAAATCAGTACTAAGAACATTTTCTGTATAACATAACAAATTGATGTCCCAGTAAAGACTACACTCACTAGTTTGCAACTGACTTAGAACACTGTAAGAGGCTCAGTTTTTATTATAGAAAGCTGCTGTTTACAGTAGAAAAATATACAAGATAAGGAAAAAAATTCATTGATTCTTAGTCTGGCACCAGAATTCTACAGTCATGGCTTCAGAACATCCCATTTGGTAAGTGCTGCATGTAGGAAGCATAAGAACACCAGTCCACTCACAAAACTTTCCACCCAGAATTTGTCCTTTCTAAAAGAAATGCTGGGATGGAACAGAGATGGAAGAAAGGTCAACCAATAATTGGCACAACTTGAAAACTATCCCATGGGAAAGTATCAATCCAGTATTAATGACAATCTGTTATGCTTGCAGAGAGTAGTCTAGCATAACTGTCCTCTGAGAGACTCTACCCAGTAGCAGACGGAAACAGATGCAGATACCCACAGGCAAATATTAGGAGGAGGTCATGGACACTTATGGAAGAGTTGGGGGAAAGGATTAAAGGTCCTAAAGGGATGGGAACCCCAGAGAAAGACCAACAGAGTTAACAAACCTGAACCCCTAGGAGCTCTCGAGTCTGAGCCACCAACTAAAGAACATACAGGGGTTGGGACAAGGCCCCTAGCTCATATGTGGTAGACAGGCAGTTCAGTCCTCATGGCTGCCTTGTCTGGCCCCAGTGGGAGAGGATGTGCCAAATTTGACAGGGGCTGGATATGCCAGGGTAGGCTCACCCTCACAGAGGAAAAGAAAAGGCAGCCCAGGGAAGGGACTCTGTAAGGGAGGGACAAGGAGGGGCAGTAGCATTTGGGATGGAAAGAAAGAAAGAAAGAAAGAAAGAAAGAAAGAAAGAAAGAAAGAAAGAAAGAAAGAAAGAAAGAAAGAAAGAAAGAAAGAAAGAAAGA
>NC_034593.1:145754547-145768558 GCF_900095145.1 Mus pahari | reverse complement strand
AGGAAGGAAGGAAGGAAGGAAGGAAGGAAGGAAGGAAGGAAGGAAGGAAGGAAGGAAGGAAGAAAACAAAAACAACCAACCAAACAAAAAGTACACCCTGCCCCCTAATAAAACCCCAAAAACCTTCTAGCATTTGAAGGTACTTGAAGCCATACTTCAAAAGCTACTCTCACCCAAAGATGAGACTCTTAACTACACTGTTACCAGGGGTAGAACAAATGTTCAGATAAACACAAAATTGTTTAATGCCAAATAGGACAAAATGATGAATGCAAAATGCAAAAAATTAATTCATTGCTTTAGGAATAGGAAATGGGTATGTTAACTCACATATCAAAAGGTAAAATGTCTGTGACACTGTTTTGTTGTTACTATTTAAATCACATATGTGACCAGTAGTATGGAGGCTGATTTAGTTCATGACCTATAAAACTTCTGAGGTCATTTTATGTTATCAAATATACCCACATTTTTCAAAATTAAGTAAAATGGATAAATTTTTGTTGTTTTTTAAACAGAACATCAAATATCTAATTATCTATTAACCCATTGCCAGGTCTGGCAAACTGTTGTAGTTGAAGTGGCTTTCCACAATATTCTATGGTGCAAATGTTTCTGACCCTTGTACTTGGGCACTGCCATGTGACTCTCTGTAACAATGAAATTTGGATAAAAGTAATGATATTCCAGTTGCAACTGTGTCTCAAGCATAGTGAATTCAGACTTGGCATATTATTACATATTATCCTTGGCATATTAAAACATGGCATGCCCAGTTAAACTTCAAAGTTAGATTAAAAAAAAACTCTCTTCCAGGGTAGGCATATTGGTCTATCAAATTGGAGAAATGCTGTTAATTTGAATTCTAGTCAGTTAGGCTCTTTCTTGATCTGAACTTTAATATCATGCACAGTATTAAAAACCCATGATTAAACATCTTTAAAAACTATTTCCTATCTCAGTAAATACTAAAGACTTTGCCTGACATATATAAGGTCTTCAATAGATATTTATTAGCAGTTTGCTTGCATTTCTAACATCTTAAAGGAGAATATTAGTGTTGTCATTGAATGGCTTCAAAAGTTCACTTAATTTTCTTTACTGGGTAAGCAATTCACATTTCCTTAATCATTATACATGTCAGTAAAACAATGTTACTAGTAGAGTACATGAAATGTTTCTATATGTGATTAAAGATCTATTTTTCACTTTTTACATATTATCCTTCTTAAGAGATATTTTTGTTGAATATCAGGTTATTTATTTGTGTCTGTCCCAATTAAATAAATCCATAAACTGAAACATGAATGAGTACATGAAGGGGAATAACTAAGAATCAGGAAAAAAAGACACTGAACACACCTTGATATTTGGTGGTTAGTAGAGATATTTTTGGAAGGTTATGACCAGAATTCCCTCAAACAACCTTATTACTCAAGAGAAATATAACATTTGAACTTATTCCTAGTGGGTGAATATGAATCCATATTTTCTGGATTAAAATGAGCTGAGTTGAAAATCCTCCCCTGCAACTCTTTCATCCAGAGGCCTTATATTATTGTTCAGAGGAAGAACATTTAGTAATATCAAGAAATAACAACTGCTTCCAAATTCTCTACCATCATTTCCCAAGCTCCCCATTTTCCACAGTCCCTCTTAATACTTTTCTAACTTTGTTCATTAATCTCATATGTAGAGCATCAGAAAATGGGGCTGACTCATAGATGGAAAGTTAGAACTTGGGCCAGGCAGCTAATGTATTCATCCACTGCCTTCCAGAGTTAGCAGAGCATGTCCAGCTGGGTGAACGTAATTGACTTATTAATACAAAACAGTATCCCAATCAGTGAGTTGAGACTAAAATTTTTTTCAAATGAAACTACACCATTACAGTTCATGTTCCACAGACTCCATAGGGAAAAAAGCTCATGCCTCCTAAAACTAAGATTTTCATAGCATCTAGTAGGGACTTCCTCAAAACAAGCAGAACAGATGTGTACTGTCTTCTACAACTTCTGTCTTATTTCCCTTTGGAATCTTTTAATTATTGCCTCTTAAAAGGTCCATAGAATAATTTTTATATACTTGAAAACATACAACAATGTTCAAATTTATATATTTTGAAAGTGTCTTGCAGTCCAGTATTATACAAGGTGGAAAGCCAAGGATGCAAAACTCACAAGTATCATTTTTTTAAATCCAATTTGAATAAAGGTTCATAGATTTGGCACACAATTTACAATGAATATCTTAGATCTACTTTTATAACCACAAAAAGAACTCTTCTCCATGTCATCTTACCAGCAGATCTACCAGTTAAGTGGAGAAGTGAGGCAATTCTAAAGCTAAATTGAACAAGTAAACAAAACACTTATCCTTAAGATATCTAAAGGATTTTAGGCTTAAGTACATTTTTTTTTTTAATTTTACAACTTCTTTGTTCAGCTTTGGAGTTCAGTAGGATGATATTCATCAATATGAACTCCTTAGAGATTTCATAAAGCCTGAAGGTTATCACAGGATGGTGAAGGCTGCCACAACAAGGCTTCTGATGGTGAGCACACAGGGTGAAAAGCTGCGGAGACAAGGTTTTGGAGGCAAATAGTAAATACACTTAAGAACAAAGAAGTGTCTTCCTCTTTACCCACATACTCACCAGCATTTGTTGTCACCTGAGTTTTTCCATCCTATTCATTTTGATTGGCGTAAGGTGGAATCTCAGGGTTGTTTTGATTTGCGTCTCCTTGAAACCAAGGATATTGAACATTTCTTTAGGTGCTTCTCTGCCATTCAAGATTCCTCAGTTGAAAATTCTTTGTTTAATTCTGTACTCCATATTTAATAAGGTTATTTGGTTTCCTAGAGTCTAATTTCTTGAGTTCTTTTTATATTTAGGATACTACCCCTCTATTGGATATAGGATTGGTAAATATATTTTCCCAATTCTAGGTTGTCATTTTGTCCTATTGACAGTGTCCTTTGCCTTACAGAAGCTTTTCAGTTTCATGAGGTCCCATTTGTCAATTGTTAATATTAGAGCCTGAGAAATTGGTATTCCTTTCAGGAAAATTTCCCCTGTGCCAATATGTCCCAGGCTATTGCCCATTTTTCTCTTCTGTTAGATTAAGCATATCTGGTTTTATTTGGAGGTCTTTGATCCAGGTGAACTTGAGCTTTGTACAGGAGATAAAAATGTACCAATTTGCATTCTTACATGCAGACTACCAGTTAGGCCAGCACCATTTGTTGAAAATGCTTTCTTTTTTCCACTTCATGGTTTTAGATAGCAATCTGGTAAAATCACTTCAGAAATCAATTTTGTGGTTCCTCATAAAATTGGAAATAGTTCTACCTGAAGACCCAGCTATACCACTACTGGGCATATACCCAAAAGTTGTTCCACCATATCACAAGGACACATCCTCCACTATACTCAGCAGCCTTATTTATAATAGCCAGAAGCTGCAAACAACCCAGATGGAACACATACAATGGAACCCAGAAAATACACAATGGAATACTACTCAGCTATTAAAAATGAGGACTACATTAATTTTGCAGACAAATGGATGGAACTAAAAAATATCATCCCGAGGTAACCCAGACTCAAAAGGACATACATGGTATGTACTCACTGATAAGTGGATATTAACCCAAAATTTCAGATTACCCATGATACAACTCAAATACCATATGAAGCTTAACAAGTAGGAAAGCCAAAGTGAGGATGCTTCAGTCCCACTTAGAAAGGAGAAAACAATCATGGGAGTCAGATGAAGTGAGGGACTTGAGTGTGAGAAGGAAGGTGGAGGGGGAGGGAGAGGGAGAGGGAGAGGGAGAGGGGAGCAGGATCAGTTATGGGAAGAGACAGGAGAGAAGTCCAGAAGGCCAGGAGAATGAATAGAAATATGTAACAGTAGGGAACAGGGAACAGGGTGTGGGGGTCATGGGAGACTACTAGAAAGTCCCAGCCACCAGGGATTCAAGAGGCTCCCAGGACCAAATGGGGATGACATTAGCCAAAATGGCCAACTGCATTGATATAGAAACTGAAGAGACCACCACCAGTAGATAGACATGTACCCCAGTTGAGGTATGGGACCATCCACCCATCTCAAAAATTTTAAACCAAAACTGTTCCTGTCTAAAGGAAATGCTGGACAAAAATGGAGCAGAGATAGAAGGAAAGGACATCCAGTGACAGCCTCACCTTGGGATTCATCCCATCTGCAGATACCAAACCCCGACACAATTGCTGATGCCAAGATGTCTTTGCAGACAGGAGACTCTGCCAGCTGCTGACTAAGACAGATGCAGTTATTCACAGCCAACCCAGGGACACCAATAGAAGAGTTAGGGGAAAGACTGAAGGAACTGAAGGGGGTTGCAATTCCATAGGAAGAACAACAGTATCAACTAACCAGACCACTCAGAGCTCCCAGAAACTAAACTCCCAACCAAAGAGTATACATGAGCAGGACCATGGCTACATATGCAGCAGAGGAGAGGAAAAACTTTATACTCCTGAGGCTTGATGCCCCAAAAAAGGGGGTGCTAGAGGGGTGAAACAGGAATTGGATATGAGTTTCCTGGAGGAGAGATCAGGAAAGAATACAACATTTTAAGTGTAAAAAATAAAATGATTAATAAAAATAATGAAAAAGAACATGGAAGAATGCCTCTACCAATTCCTACTGTGAACTAGTTTCTTAAGGGCTGCTAGAAACACTGTAGAATTCTAGCACAAATTATATGCCATGAAAAACACTTAAAACTTAGTGTGAAAAGACAACTCATCTGCAGGCCTTATTATCAACATAATTATTTTATCTGTATATTTTTCTAGGCCCAGAAAGAAATATATTTAGATTGCATGTAACACTTGTCGGGAAATGACCAGAATGCTATGTTACTGGTCAAATGTGCACAAAACGTTAGAAGGATGAAATATATTCAAGATTTTAGAAGCCTAGATAAGTGAGATTTCATCTATGCAAACTAAAGTCCTAAGGATATTAGTTAAGAGAAAGAGCTTTATTATGTGGCAGATGTGTGGTGCTGGGTTCTACCTCTCCTCTCAGGGTGTCTGGACATAACCAGTACAGTGGGCAGAGGAGGACAAGGACAAATCCAGAAGGGGTGGTGTCTACAGTCTGTTTCTCCATTTGGGGCATAGGACACCCCTGCCAGTCAGGAGCAAATGCTACAGAAGGGGAAGACAGACTTCTTAGAGAATGTTAGTTCTAGGGCTCCTTTAGATGAAGGCCTTCCCTGACAATTTCTATTGGTGGTGGGATTGAATTCATATGCTTTATTGGGGGCGAACCAAGAATTATATAATTAGGGAAAGGCTGTGAGAATATCCAAGAAGGAAAGGTCATTAGCTGAAGGCTGAAGCTACTGAGATGCCTCATTAGCATGGATAAGTGTTCCAGGTGTTAGGTAGGTGACTGACTCCTTGTGACCATGTGCTCGGAGTTTGCTTGGTTACATGGCCCAAGGCACAAATGGAAACAGGGAGGAAGTTCTCTCTACTCCTGCTGGCCTCAGGTTCTGAGGCTTCTGAGGCCTGAGTATGCTTCACCTCACTAGTTCTATGCCAACTCCTCCGGTGGCATGGTCCACTTACCTCAGCTCTGTAGTTAATACTCAAAAGAAAAAGACTTTCAAAATATTGATGATAACAATTTCAAGTTCTTAAACAAAGACATGGCCACCATTAGTGTGTTTTTCCTCTACTTTTTCTCTTAGAGGCCTATTCATGCCACTTAATTAAAATGTGATATCATATTTTACTTATTATGGATTGTTTTCACATTATTTTAGCTTTGAAAATATTCTCTTTATAAAGTTTTGCAGCACTTATTTTGAGTTCTGTTGTAACCCAACTAAGACAAGTAATAATAAGATTTTTGTAGGTACTAACCGGAAGACCCTTCCTATTTTTTTTTTTTTTTCAGTTCTGAGAGTTTTAGAAATACAACCACCCTTCCATCCTTTTTCTGACTCATGGTTTGATACTGTATCTATATACTTTAATCATATGCATACTGTGACTCCAGTCCTCCAACCCTTCTAATAATTCAAAATAACTTTCCACCTTGGCTTTTAAAACAAAACTATATTCTATGAAATTCTAGATTCTTGGTAGTGATAACAAAGGATACTAATGCTTGAATGTAAAACTTATCAGATAAATCTGATTGAAGCCAGATGTGATAACATGTCCATATTCCAGCAATAGGAAGACTGAGGCAGAAGGATTGCCATATCGTTGAAGCTGGTCTGGTCTACACAGTGAGATTTCATATTAAAATAAAAACAAACCAAAAGGTTAAGATGCAGAACAGAGGAAATTAAATACATTGAATAAAAAGATCAAGAGTATTTCACACATTTTCCTTCTCTTTAATATAGTTTTTTTGATTTGTGAGGAAACCGATATAGTATAAATAGTAATTGAAAACTTACAACAGGTTTTTATATCATAGGAAATGAAGGCAGTTCCAGAAAGCAAACAAGAAACAAGATCGTTGTTTTCTATAATCAGTTTCTCTTAGGGTTGCATTCTACCATAGCTTCTTAAAAATGATTGCAAAAACTTCTGAAGGTAGCTAAACAGCATTTTATGTTCCCTGAGTTTCTGGAACACATTGCAGTGCAGAGAAGAATGAAAACAAACAAAACAAAACAAAACACCAAAAAACAAGGATAGTTTTATTACTGTCAGCTTGAATGCAATTTTAGCTCCAAAGTCAAGATCCTGTCATCTTAATTAAACCAGTGTGTGTGTGTGTGTGTGTGTGTGTGTGTGTGTTTCTGTATTGCACATGGTTGGTATGTGTGGTGTGGTGGATGTGTGATGTGTGTAAGAAGTATGTATCATATCATTGGTGTGATACATGTGTTATGACATGTATGTATGGTATGTATGTAAATCTCTAACAGGAATATGTAGTAAAGCTCTAGTAGTGAAAGTTAAAATCAATGGAGTAGCTTAAATCCTGTTTGAAGAACTCTCAAAGATCCATGGCAATGCCATGAAGACATATTCAAGCAGATAGAACCTTCCAAGGATTTCAAAGAACTTATCGCAGGACTTCCTGAAGTTCTTCCCAGACCAGTGATCTTCCCTGAGAACATTTATAGCTGTAAGTTTTTTCTAATATAATAGATTATATTTAATACCTTCAAAATCCACATTATTTTTTAAAAAGTATTTGAATTATATAGAATGAAAAGACCCAAAGTAAACTTAACAAGGAATAAGTTCAAAATTCAATCTGTTGCTACGGTGAGTACTAAAAGTCCCTCATTGAACTAAAGGCTGTTTCATACAGTAAAATAATGATTCTGAGGACAGACTTAGTATCTTGGATAATATAGCTTGGCAGCTTTACTGGTTGCCACAGACAAGGAAGGTATTATTATGCAAAGTTGGTTAATTTAGAAATAACAACTCAGACTGCTGAGAAACACACTAAGAAGTTTTGTCTAGATAGGAATGTCAGTCACTAGATAATTGACTTCAGGTCTGATTCATAACTGAGCAAACTTGCTGAGTCTTATGCAAGGAGAAAGCCCATTAATTTATGGAAGAATGGAGTATGATAAAACATTCATTCAGTATCACTGGTGTGTTGCTCACTTCAGCATTTTTGTGATGTTAATCTACTGAATTTCCTGTGTCCTTAAGTCTGAGATGGATGCAGTTTGCTTGGGCTAATAAAATTTGGGAGACAGGAAGATGTGGAACTTTGAAGGTAAGGCTTTAAGACACTTGGCAACTTTTGCTTAATTTTTTGCATTGAAGCCATTAAGTAAAAAGGAGGGATTTGGGTTAGGGACATTTCTTCTGAGCTCCTGGATAAAGCAAACCTACAATTTCACCAGCTAGCCTCAGTTGCAATGAAAGAATAAGAAATAACAATTCATACTTGTTTCAGTTAATGTTTTACAGTTATATATTATACAAGATTGCAAATTACATAACTTAACCCCTATCTGTTATCTCCCTGATGTCCTAGGTCAAAAATCTAGATATACTTTATCTGGACAACTGCTGAGGTGATCAAAAAGCTGAAATTATGCTTCCATGTCAACATGTATTCCTTAGAGAGGAATCAACCTCAAAGGGGATTTAATTGTTAATGGAATATGATATCTTTTGGCCATACAATTGCAGGGTATAGCTTCTATCAGATACTTTATCAGATAACAACAGCTACTTGATGCCTCCTCTGTATGGCTTTACTCTTAAACAACTCACAATGTGTCTCTTTACTTCTTTCTTGAATCTACTAAGAATCCCAGAGAGAGTCTACTCCCATCATCTTGCCACATCAGCCAGACTCATCAAAGATTCAATAATCCTTCGTTGGAGGGACTAGTGAATGGGAAAGACTTAATGTGAGTCACCTTAGAGGGATCTGACACAGCCATTGAATCTTATTTAGGTGGTTCATCAAGCAAGTATNAATAACTAAACCTCCTTTATCCAACAACAAAACCTTAGTATATTATTTAGTTATTAGTTGTTGTGATAAGACACCATGACACAAAGCAACTGATGAAGAAAATAGTTTATTTTAGTTTCTGGTCACATTGGGAAAACATGGGAGCAAGGGGTAGTAGTGGCAATAGAATTAGGAAGCTAAGAGGCCACATTTTCTTTTTTTGTTGTTGTTTTGTTTTGTTTTGTTTTGGTTTTGTTTTGTTTTGTTTTGTTTTGTTTTTCAAGACAGGGTTTCTCTGTGTAGCCCTGGCTGTCCTGGAACTCACTCTGTAGACCAGGCTGGCCTCAAACTCAGAAATCTGCCTGCCTCTGTCTCCAAGAGGCCATATTTTCAACTGTCAGCCCAAAGCAGAAATAGTGAACTGGACATGGGAGGCAGCTTTAAACTCTCAAAGCTACAAGTCTTCCAGCTATCACACTCCCTAAACCTGCTCAAACAGAACTACCAACTGGAGATCGTCTTCAAATACAGGGTCTATGGGAGTCATTTTTCATATAAACCACTACTCTTAGCTAAGTAAAGTTTGCCATTTTTAATTATTAGTAAAGAACCCAGTTAGAGAAACTACTTCATTAATTGCTTAGAAAATTAAAGTATCTACTCCATTGTAATATTGGCTGATATGCCAAGGTAGAAAACATTTCTCATTAGAGCCAACAGATAAGCCTGCCAGACTAGGGAATTACCAGGCCATTGTGAATTTGAGCTCAGGCTTAGCAATATTCTATCTGCATTCTGTTTTCACATTCTAGATCCAAGCAAATTATTTTAAAGCTACAGCTACTCTGTGATTGTGCAATATTATATTTCAAGATTCCAGTGCAGAGGAAGTAAATGGAGCTGGAATTTGAGGTAAACTAAATCTGTGTTTTAGATCATGACCAGTCATACTTGACTCCAGAAAATGTCATTTCTTATCCCCTGTTAGGGGAAAGTTAAATTTTTCTGTGGAAAGATGATGATAACTTGTTTTCTTCTTCTTCTCTCTCTTCTTTTTAATCAGAAGGGAAAGTATTAAAGTATCTAAGCAAAAGAAGACCTTGACCGAGTCATCATGGCTGGCTGGTTTTACCAATTGAAACAGTAATAAAACTCAGTGGCATTCAACAGACAGTGTGATAAAAGGAGATTCAAATAAATAGTTTTTGAAAAGTAATTCTAAGTTTATGAAAAATAAAATCAATCCATTGAAAAGAAAATCTGTCATGAATGTATCAGCATTTCCGGTTTCATAAATAGTGAAAATGTCTTTCAGTGGTGAGTAGAGAGAGAGCTAGTGAACTTCCCACTGTAGAACTTCACAAAGCCCTTGAACTTCAAACATACTAGCTACCAACAGTTATGAAACTCAGCAATGTGACTATTCTTCTATGGTTCCAGAAGTGGGTGGGATAAAGAAGAAAGAATCTTACATCTGCCAACTTGACCCAAATAGCTCCTCAGAAGGCTTAAAAAGCCCCTTCTCAGTCTTTCTATTATGCTTTTCTGCTACAAGTAAGTCCTACTATGTGTAATGATATGAACTAGGGACACCATCGTGGGAAGGTGAGTTTGGATAGTTCTCACAGGATTTATAGGATAATTAGCGGGAAGAAGAGACAGAGCAAGGATGTTGCAGACTGGTGGAATGTGTCAGATACTGTGTTATCAATGAGGAAACAGTTGAGAACAGTCAAAATTCAGGCAATAAATGTATAAAATAGCTGGGTAAGGTACTTTATTATAACCTATACTTAGACCTTATCAGATGAGTAAAATCATTATATTTACATTTTAAGACAGATGATTCTAACAGACAATAGTAAGCATGAGTGAGGTCTCAGTCCATGAACACAGTCTGTCAACAAACTGGAACTTGGTCACTCTGATGGTTAGTTTTAATTCTCCCAATGAGAAGAACTTTAAATCATGATCTGATCTACTCAGTTCTTCAGAGAAATATACATGTACGTGATTTCACATCAACTGGTAGCTATGGCTACTGGTAGCTAGACTGCCAGGGAAGACACATAATTAATGAACTGGGAACAAGCAAATGAGAACCTCATCTCTGAATGGATAAGAAAATCCAAGAGTATTCTCCCTTAAGTTGTGCTGAATACACTTGCTTATGAAATACCATTGCTTTCTCTCAATTCTTAGGCCCCGAATACAACATGTGATGCATTTAATTTTATACCACAGTCTGTCAGTTTCTTTGCTGTTGTAATTAAAATAACCTGTCAAAATCAATATAAAAATGGATCATTTGGTTCAAAACAGCAAGTGATAGTCAATCATTCTATCATGGCAGGGAAGTCACAGAGGCAGGACCTTGAGAGAACTTGTTATATCACATCCTCAATCAAAAGCAGACAGTGACAAAGAAATGTGTCCCTGCTAGTGATGGTTTGTTTTCTCCTTCGCATTCTTTCCACAGTCCAGCTTTCCAAATGGTGCAACCTATATTTAAGATGTGCCTTCTCACATCAGTCAACTCAATTAAGAAAATATCCCTACACAAGCACGTCCCTAGGCCTATCTACTACAGACAATGCTTTGCTAGACTCCTCTTCCCTAATTGTATTAAGTCAACAAACAAAACTAATCACCACACATAGAACTTAAAATTATTTATATTATGGTATTAAAATAATTTGACATAAGACAAAACAGTAAAACTTCCAGGAAGAGTTAGAGAATTTTTGGTTGGATATAGAATTGTTGTATCATACTAGGTAGAATTATTTACCTCATTATCTTTATGGAGGGATATTAAAGTTGGCCTAATCATGCATACATGTACACACACACACACACACACACACACACACACACACATGCCAAATCGCCAAGGGGTGGGATTTTTTACATTTGCTTTTATTTTGTGTGAACAAGGACTTTGCCTACATATGTAAACCATTTACATATAATGCCCATGAAGGCTAGAAGGTGGTATCAAATTTCGTGGAATTGGCTGCCATGTGGGTGCTGGCAACCAAAACCAGGTTCCTGTTAAGACCCCCAAAGTACTATTAACCAGCTCTCTAGAACTGGCCCTCAAACGTCCACACACTCAGAGGTAATTTCATATATCAACTTGAGTAAATCATAAAATGCCCATTATTTCTGAGTAAAACTGTGAAAATATTTCCCCTTGACTTAGCACTGAGTTAATGAACTGTGAAACAGGAAGCCCTCTCTAATGTGGCATCATTCAGTTCACAGTCTGGTATGGAACAAACAGATAGAAGGAGGTTAAATTTGCTCTCTGGTTAATTGCTTAGCTGGGACTTAATCTTTACCAGACCAAAGCTCTCTGTGTTGTTAGAGAACTCAGACTGGAATCTACAATTTCTCTTCTTGGATATATTGCCTTTGAACCCTGTAGCCTGTATTCCTGGATCGCTAGCTTGCAAATGGTGGACTGAGATTTCTAACCGCCACAGTCTTACAAGTCACCACTTTACAGTGAATCAAAGTGACCATTTTCCAGAATTGTTCAATACAGTGATATAAAATAGCATTCAAAACTTTGATAATTTTTAAAAGCAAAATGAATTCTTCATTCTTTATTTGTTATTTCTGACTTTCTCATACCTTCACATATTTATGTTATCTACTGGTTCCCCAGTTAATAAGTTTTAATTCAACAATATAGTGAATAGTAATGGCTGAATAAATAAGATTTTTTGTAGTTTTAGTGTTAAGATTACGATTCAGAATAAAATAGAAGGTAAAAACAGTGGTTCTGCAGGTAGAAGGATGTAATGAATGGTAAAAATGCAGCTAGAGTAGATGAGCCTGAGTTGCTGCAACCTGATAAGACAAGCAGAGAAAGGATGGAAGCTTTAAAAACTCATCTAAAAGTTATGAAAGAAAATAGAGGATGGGTTAATGTATGATCTCTGAACATTCCTGCCTTTTTCTTAATATGGAATCTATGATTATAAATTGTATTTAGGAAAAATGGAGGCAATAGGGTCTGCATGAAGTAACAACATCCTTAGAGTCCTAGAATTACAATAGGCTTATCTCACCCTCCACTTTTTCAAAGGGAAGCAGCAACTCCATCATGACCAGGCTGATGATAAGGCAACCTCCAGCAGGCTAATCATCTGGCTCTCAATAAGTCCAGTATTGTTCACATTTATCTAATAATTGTGGTCCAGCTTCTATGGTGGTGATATAAAGAGTCACCTTTAAAGGCATCTATTCAAGCATGGAGTTATTGTTCTTATCTGGATGCCCTAACATCATGTGAGGACACAGTGAAAGGGCAGTATCCTTGCAGCAGAATTACTGCTCATCAGACTACACATAACTTGGTGGCTGGATCTTGTATTTCTAAGATTTGGGAACCAAAAACTCTTTATAAGTAATCCAATCTAACAAGGTATCTAGTAAGAGTAGCCCAAATATGCTAAATCATATCTTATAAGACCATCATACCTTATAACTAATTAATTAATTGTTTATTCACATGTGGTAGGACAGATGTGGAATAAAAGCAGGAGAAGCTATGATAATTATTAAGTGATTAAGTAAGGATTGGTGAAAGGAGTCAGGGAGAGGAAGAAATAGTGGGAAGGTTAATCACAACTAAGGATGCATGAAAAAGCCTCATGGCAACCCAATAATTATTAAGAAAGTTTTATATTACAGCTTTAAAAAGACTTTGAGCAGATTTACCCTGCATATTTGGGAAAGTTGTACCCAGACAACACTGGTTATTAAATGAAAATGATGGTACAAACATTGGATGCCTCCCAGAGGTCTATAGTATAGACCGTCTTCATTTCTCTTGATTGTCCTTCATTACTACACGGTAAGAATCTATTGATGAAGATACCATACACTGTGGCTCTACGACACAGGAAAGTTTATATCTAATCAACTGGAAAAATTCCTACCCAGTGGATAGATAGCTTTCATAGCAACAAAAATTGTTATTCAGGCTGCAAGGGAGAAACGATGTTAATGTCTTATCTAGCACTGAATTTCAAATGCCAGGCAAGATATGCCCACTAGTGTAATAGTGAGATGATTTGTTATAGGGTAACTTTCTGATTGGATTTGAGGTCTGCTGGGAGCCCAGCTTTGAAGGAGAACAAGAGGTTGCTTTAAAGACTGATGGTCTCTGGCCTTCTAGCTCTCTAACTATACTGAATGCTGATAACTTCTTTAAAAAAAATCCTAAATTAAAAATATTCTTGCTTATTCTATGGTTAAAAACCAGTGGCTTGGGTGACTAACACCTGTTGCCTAGCAATGGGGAACTAAGTTAAAAATTATTGCTACCACCCCTTTCTCTGTTCAGGCAGCCAGAAGTCTCTCTAACTAGGATGATTAACCCCTTGTGAACCAGAGAGGAATGAAAGGAAAATAATTAAAATGTTTTATTTTTTTTATTTTTTTTCCTTTTTTATTATTATTTTCTTTATTTACATTTCAAATGCTATCCCGAAAGTTTCCCATACCCCTCCCCCCACCTCTGTTCCCCTACCCACCCACTC
>NC_034593.1:145726205-145754536 GCF_900095145.1 Mus pahari | reverse complement strand
GAGAAAGTGGGGAAAAGCCTTGAAGATATGGACACAGGGGAAAAATTCCTGAACAGAACAGGAATAGCTTGTGCTATAAGATAGAGAATGGACAAATGGGACCTCATAAAATTGCAAAGCTTCTATAAGACAAGAGACACTGTCAATAAGACATTTACATTCTTGTTTATATATTAACACATTCACGTTTTGGGGGCCTAACCATCTGTCTCATACACTCCACAAGTGTGTATGCATGCTTACATACATACATATACCTACGCACACACACACACATACACACACACAGACATGCACACACAGACATATACATATACATATGGATGGATGGATGGATGGATGGATGGATGGATGGATGGATGGTTGAATGGATAGATGGATAGGGCATAGCTACTCAAGCGAAACCATTCAACCAACAATTTTATTTCTTTACTTTGGCCTTTTGATACCTACTTAGATCAAAAGTTCTTTAGAAAATTACCTCAGATAAAATGTTACATAAAATGTGAGTTACATAAGGATGCTGATATTAAGTTCAAATCAAAAGCTTTTACATGGCCTTGCCTTATCATCCTGCACACCTGTGGCTTTATCCTTGGACCTAAATATTTTTCCTTGATCAAAAATTTCTCCCAAGTCTATTTCTCATTTCAGTGTAATTATGAAAGCTCATTGTATTTCTTATTATGAAGCCTTTACTTACTATTATGAGAAGTGGGTACATTCTACTCTTGATTCCAACTTTATTATATTTTTTAGCAAAACAACTAAAACCATCTCTTAAAACTTCCTTCCTAAAATTATTTGAATCAAATCAGGAATTCTATAGAATCATTAATTCATAACAGTACATCTTTATGTTGGTCTGCCATATGATCAATAGGGTGGGCAAATGTCTAGGAATTATTATATTAATTAATAATGACAAAAAGGCTTATTAGTTGCAAGAAGCAGTTCTGAGATGAAGTCTCTTTGGAACCTTGCAATTGAGCTAACCCATTGTAGACCATGAAACAACATTTGGGCACCTCCAGGAATGCAACCTGCTAGCCTTAGTCTATCCTAGGTGGCTCCTGACAGAGGTCCGCTCCATTGAAAGAGATTTAATATCTGGAATTAAAATCCTGCTCAAAAGACAATAGCTTGGAAGGTTATATAGGCCCTAGGTTAGAACCTTCTATTGTTATTTTGCTAATTAGTTAGGATATATCTAATTGTCTTTCAAATATTTATGCTTGTACCCATAGAAATGGGTTTCTCTCAACCTTGGAGAGAGAAGCTTCTCTTTGCAATCAATACTGAGACCCATATCTCTATAAAGTGCTAAGGATAACAGACTAGGTGCTCATCCCTAAATGGCACATTTTTATTAACCCTACCACAATCATGACTCAGAGAACATATAGAACTGCAGGCAGAATGAATGTAAAAGCCTGAGGATGGTATGGCGCTGTAAAATGCTATATTCCAGAGAGGACTGAACTGTCATTGTCATGAATTCACAGAGGCTATGGTCCTCTGCACAAGACCTACATGAGATCAAGCCAACCAAAATCCCAGAATAGATGAGATGATCTTACTGAGGAATTACTGACAGTGAATTGTTGCAGGGAGACAGAATCAGTTATTAAGTATGTGTCCACTAGTGGGTTCCTCAAGATTCAGTAGACAGTCATGCCCCAATTAACATGGAGGTAGCACTGGCTGTGCTTACTGGGTTGGGAAAAGGAGAGACCAGAAAGGGAAGGGGGAGGGAGGAAGACAGGAAGGGAGAAAGACTGAGAGAGATTCACACACATGCAGAGAAAGAAGAGAGAAGAGAGAGAGAGAGAGAGAGAGAGAAAGAAGAAGAAGAAGAAGAAGAAGAAGAAGAAGAAGAAGAAGAAGAAGAAGAAGAAGAAGGAGGAGGAGGAGGAGGAGGAGGAGGAGGAAGAGAAAGGAGAAGGAGGGGGGAGGGAGGGAGGGAGGGAGGGAGGATCAGGGAGGAAAGGATGAGACATAAAGTTGAGGGCAAATGACAGGAATTGGAAGAGGAAATCAGGAATAGATACTTTATTTTATACAAGTATGGAATTCTCAAAATTAAAAATGTTTTTTAAAAATTTTAAAATTATGTATTTATATTCCAAATGTTGCTCCCCTTCCAGGTCCCCCATCCCTTCTCCTTTTTGCCTCTGAGAAGATACTGCCACACCTACCCTCCCACACATCCCAATCACCCATCAACCCATCTACACAGATCTCATCCTCTGGTATCCCCCTTTCCTGGGACATCAAATTTTAAGCAACAAAAAACATGCAACTCTAGAATACTTTTCATCTGGTTTTATAGGGAAATTAGGACTGTATTTTCTAGAGGTAAGAATCCTAAATACTATGCCCATCTCACCTTACCCCCTAACCCTAACCCCCCCAAGTCCCCTCCTTTCTCCAAAAGACCTCTCCCTCACTCTTCTTTCTCCAGTTCCCTCTTCTCCAATCTCAGTTCCTCAGTGTCCAGTTTACTCTTTGCAGGTCCTGGAAGCCACATCTCTACTTGCTGCTTGTGTGAGTCTGAGAACTTCATGTAAATGAGCGACAATGCAATTGTCTCCTTGTGAATTTTAACCACACAGTGTTTTCAGGCTTCACCCATATTGTTAAAGATTTTAGAATATATTTTTGCTAGTGTTTAAAAAGAAAGACTTCTATTCTCCATTTATTTTGTATACGACTTATAACTTCCCGATGTCCTACATAACTCTCTTCTTTCATGTCACTTACTTCTGGTAATGAAATATGTAAGTCACTTTTGCATTTACTTTTGTGTATGTGCTATACCTATTTTCTCTGTGGTAACCATGGGAATTATACTTAGTCTTCTGAAGTCATTGCTCTAAGATTATACAAAGCTTAATTTCAGTATCATGAAAAAGCTATTCTATATATATTTCTCTTCCCACGCCTTTCAGATATTGATGTCACAAAATGAAACATTTATGAATTGCATTCTGAAGCAAACTGATACAATTTTAAGTACATTCATTTTTTAATTATTTAAGAAAAGTATATCCAACCAGAAATTATTAGAATAATATTAGATTTTAGATTAGTAATTACCTCCTCAAAACATACTGTCCTTTTAATCACTTAGAGGGCAAATGGTAGAGTTACAAAGTGTTCTCGCCCTAATAGTAACTTTGGGGCTGCTCTGGTGTTAACTTCCTGGAGCTACCTGTCTTCACAGAACCCTCAACTTCTGTGTATCTGCTATTGACTTAACCATTTAAAAATTTCAGATTTTTTTTTCAGATAGAGAATTCTTCAAAATATTTTCATATGTAGTATTTTTTGGCTAATGGGTTTTGTTATTGTTTCTATCCGTATTTTAAATCTGTAAACTCCTTGCTGTCTCTTGACCCCAAATTTCTGTTGCGAGATCATCCAACAATCTTAATGAAGGTTTTTTATATGTGGCAATTTCCTTCACTCAAGGTTGTTCATTTGACTTTTCAATATATGTTTAATATTAATCTTAGCATTGATCTCTAATACTAACACATTTGGAATTTACTTGGCTTCTTAGATGTTTATTAGATATTTATATTTAAATCAAATTTGTTGTCAAACATTATTTCTTCAAAACTTCTCTGTGAAGAAAACTTTCCTTCTCCTTGGTCTCCTACAATGCATATTTTAGTCTACTTGATGGTATCCCATAAGCCCTTTTACCTCTCTATAGAACATAAATGATGCTTTTATGTCTCAGGTTTGATCATTTCTATTGTTGTATCTTAAAGTTCAGTATTTCTTTTGTCTCTTCAACCATCTCTTGATTTTATTTCCAATTTAAGTTACAGTAATTTTTACCTAGAACTTCCTTCTCTTTTCACTCAGGCCATCTATTTTTTTCATTCCTCTTTATATTTGTTCATACATTATTTTCTTGACCATGTCCACATCCTTGTTTACTTCATCAGCACCCTAAGAATCATTTTGAATTCTAATAATTTCTCTTCAGGGCTTGGAAGATTGTTAGTGAAAGTATTTTCCTTTGACTGAACCATTCACTTTTGTTCCCCAGTATACTTCTTGACTGTTTCTGACTTTAAAAGGCAAACATTTATTATAACCCTGGAAACCATATTCCCTTTTCTTTTAGTTTTGTTCTTGTGTTAGTGTTTGAGAATCCAAAACAACCTAAGCAGGCACAAGATTCCATGCAAAGCAAGGCCTTTATTTGTATTAGGAAGCAAAAAACTGACCAGTCAAGGACAGCAGCACAGACTTGAGAGCTGACTGCTTCCTCAAACATTCATCCTAGTAAGTATTTAAGCTGATGGCAAAACTTTACTATAAGCAAGCTACTACTGATTGAAGAGGGCTATAGAACAGGCTTGGGAACTGAATTGTGATCTGTCCCCTACTCCCCTGTCCCAAGCCAAAATGTTACACAGCTTTTAAACTTGAAAACCACAAGCATCTGTGTCACGTTAGAGTTAGATTTTACCATTAATCAGGACTTAGGGATAGGGGACTTCCTTAGTTCTCCTAGTGATACATGTAACCTGTTCCCATTCAACTGTGCCAGGGCGACTTGCCCAGCATTTATTCCTCAACTTGCCAACCAGTATGCCAGTTACCCACTTATGTCTCTTTCAGCCAACCAGGATGTCAGTTACACAAGGAGGTCTTGGGAACTTAAACTTTATTTGAAACACTATTCAAAATGGAAATTTTCTTCAAAATGGCTTCAGTTTGGTTCTTTCTTACACTTGTTCCTTGTTTTTTAATTTTAATTTTTCTAGACTATATTTGTGGCAAGGTCTAGCATAAGGTATAATATTAAAATAATCTTATTAGTTTTATGCAACCCATGCTTTTCCTTGGGTATATATATTTTCTTTCATTGTTCTCAATTTATGCTTTCAAATGTTTTGGTCTTTTTTTGTGTGGGTGCAGCAAACTTTTATTGATAGTATTCAAGAGAGTAGGACGTAAGCCCCTCCTATTATTATGTGGTTCTGGGATGGAAATTGTGAGGGAGATGCTCAGTATGGGGTTGAGTTGGGACAGGGACTCCTCAGTCCCAACCGAGAGTCTCTCTCTTGCTTTCAGTATACTTGCTGGGGTGGGCAGTGCAGGGTTTCTTACTCCTTGGAGGTCATGTAGGCCATTGAGGTCCACTACCCTGTTCTGTAGCTGTATTCTTTGTCAAACCAGGAAATGAACTTTACAAAGTTGTCATTGAGAGCAATGCCAGTCCCAGCATCAGTGGTGGAATAGTGGGAGTTGCTGTCGAAATCACAGGGGACAACCTGGTCCTCAGTGTAGCCCAGGATGTCCTTTAGTGGGCCCTCAGGTGCCTGCTTCACCACCTTCTTGATGTCATCATACTTGGTAGGTTTCTCCAGGCAGCTTGTCAGATCCACAATGGCTACATTGGGGGTAGGAACACAGAAGGCCATGCCAGTGAGCTTCCTGTTCAGTTCTGGGATGACCTTGCCCACAGCCTTGGCAGCACCAGTGGCTGCAGGGATGATGTTCTGGCCAGCCATCATGCCACATCTTTCCAGAGGGACTATCCACAGTCTTCTGAGTGGCAGTGATGGTCATGGTCATGAGCCCTTCCAGAACTCCAAAGTTGTCATGGATGACCTTGGCCAGGGGGGCTAAGCAGTTGGTGGTACAGGATGCATTGCTGACAATCTTTAGTCTCTTGTCATATGTTGGGTGGTTCACACACATTACAAGCACAGGGGCATCGGCAGAAGGGATGAGATGATAACTTTTTTGGCCCCACCTTTCAAGTGGGCCCCAGCCTTCTCCATGGTGGTGAAGATGCCAGTAGACTCTATGAGATACTCAGCACCAGCATTATTCCATTTGATGTTAGCAGGATCTTGCTCCTGGAAGATGGTGATGGGTTTCCCATTGATGACAACTTCCCATTATTAGCCTTGACTCTGCTGTTGAATATGACATAGGTGGAGTTATACTGGAACATGTAGACCATGTAGTTGAGGTCAATGAAGGGGTCGTTGATAGCGACAGTATCCACTTTGCCAAGTACAGAGCAGAAGGCAGCCCTAGTAACCAGGCACCCAATACAGACCAATCCATTCATACAGACCTTCAGGATCTTGTCTATGGTATGAGGCTGGCACTGAACAAGAACATGCAACTGTCTCTGGAACAGCGAGGAGCAGAAAGTCAGATATTTGGATCTTTAATGTATAATTTTGAGGGAAAAGGTAGAGAAGTAAAGGAATTAACAATATTGCCCCTTTAATTACCCTAGAGAGATGTCTTGGCAGTTCGGAGGGGATAAATTTCAAGGATAAGAGAGGTAGAGCAGCCATTTTTCTCTGCATCTCTGTGCTTGCAGAAGACACATTCTGTGTGTTACCCATTCTAGAATAGAGACCTTACTTAGAAACTGAATACTACACTACTCTTTTGTTAGTAATTATATTAGTTATGGAAGACCTTCAGATTCGACCCACTACCTTACAACTGGAGCTAAGTAAATCAGGATATATTTATTGTCTTATTTTCTTTTTAATTCATGCCATTGTCACTGAGGGGACAATTTAAGAACTTTTCTTTCATTGACACAGTGGGAAAGATCATGTATTTCTTCCTTTTGCAAGTTCTTTTCTCTTTCCAAAGAGATGGGATGTTCTGGTTGATAACTTTGAATACTTGTTTGTATTTTTTGTGTCTTTGCTATTTGCAGGATGCATTTTCCGGGTCATTGCTTTCTTCAGGCACTTTCGCCCCTTATTTAGGGTCTTTTCTAACTTTTCTCTATTCATAGTCACCTTTTGCATTTTAACTGGTTCTTCATGTATGAAAACGTTCATAATTGTAATTGTAATATTTCTCATTCACTTCTCTGATACTGTTAATTTGCTTTCCAAATTTCTAACTTTTCCTGAATTTTATTATTTTTCCAATGACAACTGTTCTATGTATTTTGATATTCTCTTTCAGTCTACTGTTTTCTTGAGTTGTTTGGTTCCTACAATAGGAGTAAGGACAGAAGAGGAATAAGAATTTTCATTCTCTGGTAGGTCAATGACATTTCTGTCCTCTCAGAGTCTGGACTGGCTTCTTCTTTCCAGACTGATTTTGGGAAAACAGTATTGAGGCTCTGTGTGTCTCCCAATAGCCTTGTTGGTGGTGAGGTTTTGATTCTGTGCTACTTCCAAACATTTCCTTTCTGTTTTGAGTAACCTTTTCATGTACTCACTTGTACTTCTATCACTGCCTTTCCCATATGTTTCAAGGGAGATGACTTGACTTTTTTGCTCTCATTATATGACATTCCAGGCCCACGTAAGGAAGGAAGACTGCTCAGTTATTCCAAAAATAAATGTATTGCATGAAATCTGTATAAACACTTTTTGGCAATTTATACACCTGTATCTTGGTAGGAAAAAAATGACCAAAAAGGCATGTTAAATATTTGACTTATGTGATGAAGGGATGTGCAATACCAAAATATGCAGAGATGATTAACAGACTGGTGATCCAAGGGTGGGGTGGGATGATCATCTAGTCTGAGTCCAGTGACACATTTGATATGGAGATCTCTCTCTCTTCCTCTTTCTCCCTCTCCCCCTTTCTCTCCCTCTCCTTTTATCTTCTCATATCTTTTTCTCCCTGTCTCCTTCTTTTTATCTGTCCTTTTACAATTGACTGAAAGAAGTGTGCCTATGTAATTGCACTATGGCCTCAGTGGGTGACATATAAAACTATTCTTGTCACACGTATTTGAAAACATATGAGTTAGAGTTACATGGGAAACTACAGAACATTGAAAATCACTATTAAGTATATTTTTAATAGTTTTCAAATTGTTTTTTGTTTGTTTGTTTTAGTTTATAGGTAGACATTTTGAGGATAGCATCTATTGCTAAAATATCTTTGTTCCTACATGCTTTAAGAAAGATGCTAGCCACGTTTAACAGTACAGCTGTCAAAATTGGTGGGTTTGACAACTCTGAGTGGGTTTGTCAAGTGACTAGGATCTATCAGCTGGACAGAATACAAAATTCTCAGTAGTGATCACTGATATTCTTGGAAGTTTCTACTCTTCATTGTTGTTTTTAAAGTTCTATTCAGAGTATCATCTCTATAGTGCAAGCTATATGTGTTATATAATAATTTTGTTCTACTTTTTGTAATTCAGATGTATGTTTATGTTCCTTGCCACATATTTCTCAGTGGAGTGGGGGAGGACATTCTTCCTTCTTTTTCTGGGATGAGATTGGGCCCTCTTTCTACTGCAGGTGATAGAATGTGCACAGATATTCGAATGAAAGCTGTGGTGGAAGGATTGGATCACCTCCATTTCTTTCTTTAGCAAGGAGAGTCTCAGAATCATGTATTGGAAAAGAATGAAATGGACTCATGATTTAAATTAGAATTCTACCAGCTACTTATAAATCTAGAAAACGTATCATTCTACTACCAGTAAAATATAAAGGATATATATCCTTTCTACCATTTTAGTTTTCCTTTCACTTGTCAGTTCTATGATTAACTGTCATGAAATTGTCTCCAGTGGTGGAGACACTATATAATAACCTATACTTTCATAACAAGGAACTAGAATTCTACCATCATTATTAAGGGCACTTGTAGTAGAGGCCATGAATATTTGATTTTAACATTCATTGTTCAGGTCTCCAAAAAGAAACAAAATATTGTGGTGAGGAATTAAAGAACAAGTATAAGTCAGTAACAGATTTTAATTTATCAAAAAATGGTAAATATTCATAATAACCCTAGGTTAATTACCTGATAGTCATTCTCAAACTTTATTATTCTCAACAAGCTGTAATTGATTTGAATGTCAGAGCTTTGCTTCTGGAAATATTTGTTCTATGATTTAATTTTCCCCCTCATTTTTCACTAATATCTGCTAATAATATCCTTCACATTATCTAGTATAGGTGCAATTCTCATATGAAGAGCTTATAGGTTTTCTATTTTGCCATTAAAGACTACAGGGCTTATATTTTACAATCCCTTCAATAAAGGAGCTAGCAAAATCCAAGATGCAAAATAAGACTGGGAAAACCTCCCTTGCTGAGTCCAAATGTGCTTTTATGTGCCATTAAGGATGATTTGACACTTATAAAACCTAAATCAGTGTTTTACAATCTATAGAGCACTTTCCAAATATTCAGTTAATTCTCATCATTATCCTTGGAATATGCATTATTTCATCATGGAAAAAATCAGTCAGAGTTGCAGAAAGTTTTAAATGAATTAGAAACATCAATATATAACTTATTAAAAATTTGGTGAGAAGTTTATATAAAATCTTCAAGTCTTCTCAGCATACTTGTTACCATAACAAAAGTTTATTCTAGAAAACTTTAGTATTATTGTGAGAGTATTGCATGCCTAATTAAAATTTAGTTCTTGAGATGTCATGATGACTTGAGACAACAAAGACAATCAATCATCCTTATGTATATTCCTTTTTTGATTCTTAAATAATAAATATTGATCTTTATCAATGGGAAAGTATGATAAAATATGGACTTTTATTAGGAATATCAATCTTATCAAATGCCATCCCTTAAGTTTAAAGGGCTCTTATTTGACACATTGATCTTTGGTGTATGGGATATGGCTACCCCATTCTTGGTTTTTGTAGATGCCCATTAGTTCCTGTTATTTTAATGTCCTATTTTGTTCAGTGTTTTGTTAGGGTCTAGTTATTGATACAAAAAGTTTTACTGAGCTGTGTGTGTGATGCTGATTGTATGGGGTCTCTCTCAATAATTTTGCCTGTCTTTGTCAAACCTGCTTTATGTGGTTGGAACATTCAAGGTACAAAGTTGGAAATTTCCAAAGAAAACAGGTTGTAAGAAGCAATTTAATACTATTATTGGTAAATACAACTCTGGTACATCTTTTGGAGGTGCAAAATTGAGAATGAACATGTAACATTAAAGAATAAAATAACAAAAACTTTGGAGAGAAACACACATCATCACATATTTTGCTGGCTATCACAGTAACCCATGATTACATTGAATAAGGTAAGCTCTCAGTCATACTAGATGTCTGCCCATCTGCACCTCCCAGAATTCATTTCTGAGTGCTATTATCCATTATCCCAGACTAAATGTGTGCTACCACTAAGGGCAGTATGCACTGAGAGAGATATAAATTGTTCTGATTAAGAATTTGAAACCAGGAAATGTAGAGAAGGCTATAAATTAACTCTTCTTTTTCTTTTTCTTTTTTTTTTATTGGATAATTTATTTATTTACATTTCAAATGTTATCCCCTTTCCTGGATTTCCCTCCTGAACTCTCCCTCTAATTCTAAGAAAGTACTCTCCCACCCACCCACCCACTCCCATCTCTCAGCCCTGGCATTCCCCTACACAACCAGTTTTCACTGTCCTTCCATTGAGTTCAACAAGGCCAGCCTCTGCTACATATGTAGCTGGAGCCATAGGTCCCTCCATGTGTACTTTTTGGTTGGTGGTTTAGTCCCTGGGAGCTCTGGGTATTTTGTTCCCCATTCTAAAGAGAAACGAAGTATCCACTGTTTTGTCTTCCTTCTTGAGTTTCATGTGTTTTACAAATTGTATCTTGGGTATTCTAAGTTTCTGGGCTAATATTCGCTTATTACTGAGTGTATATCATGTGTGTTCTTTTGTGATTGAGTTACCTCACTCAGGATGATATCCTCCAGATCCATCCACTTGTCTAAGAATTTCATAAATTCATTGNTTTTAATAGCTGAGTAGTAGTACTCCATTGTGTAAATGTACCACATTTTCTGTATTCATTCCTCTGTTGAGGGACATCTGTGGATTTATTTTCATTTTTCTACATGCTGACTGCCAGTTGATCCAGCACCATTTTCTGAAAATGCTGTCTTGTTTTCCACTGGATGGTTTTAGTTCCTTGGTCAAAGATCAAGTGACCATAGGTGTGTGGGTTCATTACTGGGTCTTCAATTCTATTCCATTGGTCTACCTACCTGTCTTTGTACTAATACCATGCAGTTTTTATCACTATTGCTCTGTATTATAGCTTGAAGTCAGGGATGGGGATTCCCCCCAGAAGTTCCTTTATTGTTGAGAATTGTTTTCTCTATCCTGGAATTTTTGTTATCCCGAAAGAATTTACAAATTGATCTTTCTAACTCTATAAAGAATTGAGTTGGAATTTTGATGGGGCAGTGTATTGAATTTTTAGATTGCTTTCAGTAAGATGGCCATTTTTACTATATTAATCCTGAAATCCATGAGCATGGGAGATCTTTCCATCTGCTAAGATCTTCTTTGATTTCTCTTTCAGAGAATTGAAGTTCTTGTCATACAGATCTTTCACTTGCTTGGTTAGACACACACCAAGGTATTTTATATTATTTGTGACTATTGTGAATAGCAATATTTCCCTAATTTCTTTCTCAACCTGCTTATCCTTTGAGTAGAGGAAGGCTATTGATTTGTTTGTGTTAATTTTATATCCAGCTATTTTGTAGAAGTTGTTTATCAGGTGTAAAAGTTCTCTGGTTGAAATTTTGGGGTCACTTAAGCATAATTAACTCTTTTTTGTCTTTATTTTTAATTAGATATTTTCTTTATTTATATTTCAAATGTTATCCCCTTTCCTGGATTCCCCTCTGAAAAACACCCTCTCCCTATCCTCTCTCTCCTCCCCCTGCTCACGAACCCACCCACGCCTGCTTCCTTGGAAGGAGTTACAGAGACATAGTGTGGAGTAGAAACTGAAGAAATGACCATCCAGAGACTGACACACCTGGGGATAGATCCCATATACAATCACCACACCCAGACATTGTAGTGGATGCCAACAAGTGCTTGCTGACAAGAGCCTGATATAATACTCTCCTGAGAGGCCCTGCCAGTGCCTGAGAAATACAGAACTGGATGCTCACAGTCATTCATTGGACTGAGTATAATCAACTCTTAAAGAATGGAGTATTGGAATTAAAGGTTGAAGGAAGAACATGAAAAAAAAGAATGTTTTTCCAATGGGTATTGGAGCACTCTCTCTATGTGCTATATAGAATGAGATTTTACTACCAATTTAAAAATTAATGTTTTCTTTATGAAGCTGATGCATATAAAACACAAACTAGAAATTACAAAGGCCTGTATTCATCTTAAAGATATAAGCTAAATATATTTCTTAAGATTATTTATATAATAGTAACATATGATAAAACAAGAACAACAAATCAAAGCTGAAGACAAAAGCGGCATGTAAATCAAAGGGCAACTGACTGAAAATATTTTACTTCTTATAAGATACATGTCCTACAGAAATCAATACTGATTTTTATAACTTCAAAAAATCACTGGATATAGTCTTTCCGAGGATAGAAAAATTAAAAATATATATTTGTTACTATTGGAAGCTTTCTTTTACAATTATACTGATTATCAGAAAGAAAAATAATTATCTGACTACTATTGATCACTTTTTAAAAAATTAAGTTGTGTTGTTATCAAAATCAACAGTGAGGGCCTATCAAAATAGTTATATATGCTGGCCAAGGCCAGCACAGTGGTTGCCTGAAGACCTGACTTCCATTTACCAAATTCACATTAAGGAAGGAGTGAATGACTCCCAAAAGTTGTCATCTGACTCTATATTTCTGTCCTGAAATGCACTTGTCTATGCACACATACATCTATCTATCTATCTATCTATCTATCTATCTATCTATCTATCTACCTATCTATCTATCTATCTACATACACACACACACACAGACACACACACACAAACACACACACACATATATATATATATATATATATGTAATATATATATATATATATATATATATATATATGTACTATGTACATGTACAGCAAATAAATATTTGTTGTAAGTTATCATTTTTAATGGGACTTCCAAATTCCAATAAGGCACTATTATTGTGAAATTGAGTCTTTATTAATAGCAAAATATAATTGGCCAAGTTTAAGCCACTATTAAGTTTTTAGATATTTATTTATTTATTTATTTATTGTTTTTCGAGACAGGGTTTCTCTCTGTAGCCCTGGCTGTCCTGGAACATACTTTGTAGAACAGGCTGACCTTGAACTCAGAAATCTGCCTGCCTCTGCCTCCCAAGTGCTGGGATTAAAGGCGTGCATCACCACTGACCAGAAGAGTTTTATTTTGATTTACATGTCAGAAAGCAATTCTGTTAGAGGGGATTTAGAAACTTTTAAAACCTCAGCTCTTAAATACTGTGTGTGGAATTATATGGATAGGCCCTGTGGTGTTGTCACATTATTGCCATTTTATGTCATAGAGACTGGTAAAGTTTTTCTTTGACAGTTTTCTTTAAAAACATTATGATATTATGATTTCCCAGCAGTAATGTCTCCTCTTTAGATCCATTGAGAAAGATTTGCTTACTTCAGTTACAAAAAGCAGTCTTACCACTGGTGTCCTGTCTCTCCCAGGACAGAACCCAAGCTTCTCAGCATGATACAGAAGGTTTCTTGTGACCTTCTCAGACACACTTCTGTAGGCTGAACCTTTGGATCTGGAGGCTTCTACATATAAATAGTATTTAAGCAAATACTTGTCTTAATTGATTTGAATGGCTTATTTTGGGCTAGATGATAAAACATTCTTATATCTAGCAAGCTCTTGATTCTAAAGGGGATTTTGAGTTTATTTTCTAATACCATTTCCCCTGAGGATGGCTTTGAAGCCTGCTAGAATTATTTTACATCATTATTTTATGAGCTTCATATCATCTTAAACAAATGTCATGTTTTATTTGTCTGAATCACTTGCCCTAATTTCGCCCTTAGTCAATGGTTTTTTTTATTAGATATTTTCTTCATTTACATTTCAAATGCTATCCCGAAAGTCCCCTATACCCTCCTCCTGCCCTACTCCCCAACCCACACACTACTGCTTCCTGGCCCTGACATTCCCCTGTTCTAGGGCATATAACCTTTGCAAGACCAAGGGCCTCTTCTCCCATTGATGGCCAACTAGACAATCCTCTGCTACATATGCAACTAGAGGCATAGTTCTTGGGGATACTGGTTAGTTCATATTNTTNNTCNTCCTATNGGGNTNNAGACCNCTTNAGCTCCTTGGNTACTTTCTCTAGCTCCTTNATTAGGGNCCCTGTGTTCCATCCAATAGATGACTNTGAGCATCCACTTCTGTATTTGCCAGGCACTGGCATAGCCTCTCAAGAGACAGCTATATCAGGGTTCTGTCAACTAAATCTTGTTGGCATATGCCATAGTGTCTGGGTTTGGTGGTTGTTTATGGGATGGTGGGGTAGTCTCAGCATGGTCCTTCCTTCAGTCTCTGCTCCGAACTTTGTCTCTAACTCCTTCCATGGGTATTTTGTTCCCCATTCTAAGAAGGAGTGAAGTATCCACACTTTGGTCTTCCTTCTTCTTGAGTTTCATGTGTTTTACAAATTGTATCTTGGGTATTCTAAGTTTCTGGGCTAATATCCACTTATCAGTGAGTGCATATCATGTGNGTTCTTTTGTGATTGGGTTACCTCANTCNGGATGATATCCTNCACATGNATCCATTTGCCTAAGAATTTCATGGATTCATTGTTTTTAATAGCTGAGTAGTANTCCATTGTGTAAATGNACCACATTTTCTGTATCCATTCCTCTNTTGANGGACATCTGGGTTCTTTCCGACTTCTGGCTATTATAAATAAGGCTGCTATAAACTTCATATGTTTTTGTGTATTTGTTTGTTTACTTGTTTTCTTGCTTTTGCATGCCTTGTTCAAATTTCTAGCATGTGGTAGAAGAAATCTTAAGAGGGAATAGAAATCTTCACTTTTCTCTAAGTTCTAATAATGATGTCACTGTCCAGCCTTCTTTCTTACTACTGTTGAAGACATAATCTGATCAATCAGGCAGAGTACCATTTTGTAGTTTGATATATTAAGTCATTTTGAGCCAGCACTGGCTTTCTTTTCAGTGTGTGAATACTTCTTTCCCCTTTCTACAACATCTTTCTGCACTGTGAGTGATCTGAAAAATAGTGAGTCTTGGTTATGGGGTTACAGAGAAAAGATGTATTAAACTCACAGTTTAAAAGTTTGAAAGTGTCCTGCTTTTCGTTGCAGCATAGTGGCACCTGGCCAGGCCTCCTGAAACTGAGTTATCCCAGATTATATAGGCAAGGAATATTTTTTCTCCCATAATTTGTCGACCTTCTATAAGTTATGTCACTGAAAAGCCTTGGATGTGGCTTAAGTAAGGTGCCAAAAATAAAAAATCATGTAATGTTAGAGGAATGCTTAAGATAAAGTAGACAATGTAAATGCTCAAATAAAGAAAAATGTAGCAGATATTAAAAAAGAAATGAATTATAAATTTAAAAGTAAATAGAAAAGTAAGATGAATACTTGAGAAGAATTATAAAAATCATGGATCTGACTTTGAAATAATCAAAACTATGTCACCAGCAAAATGTGATTCTCACTAAAAAAACGCAAGATAATCTTAGAGATCTGAATGGAGTCCTAGAAGAACTAAAAGAAATGAAGAAAGCTAAGTGCAAATATTTTCAAATGGGGATAATGATGGGAATAATAAGAGACTCCAATGATGCAAAGTTCCAATCAATGGATTTCCCTAAAATTAGAGGAGACACATAGAGAGGATATATTACTTTAGAAACCAACAACAAAAATCTCTCTGTCTTAGATAGATAATTTCATGAATTCAAAGTATGTACTGAATTTCTGGCATGATGGGTAAATGGAGTTAGAACAACTGTCATATTTTAGCACTTGTGTTGGATTGAATGAGAATGTCCCCCATAGGCTTGTCCACAATGGTGCTATTTAGGAGGTGTGGTTTTGCTAGAGGAAGTATGACATGGGAGGTGGAATTTCAAGTTTTATTTCCTTTTCTTCCTCTTTACAGCTAGAGATGTTAACTCTTAATTGTTCTTGCCAAAGTACAATGCCTATTTCTTGTTTCCTACTTCCTGCTGCCTAATAACTGCAGTCTAATGAATGCTGCCTGCTGCTTGCTGCCTGCTGCCTGCTGCCTGCTGCCTGCTGCCTGCTGCCTGCTGCCTGCTGCCTGCTGCCTGCTGCCTGCTGCCTGCTGCCAACTGTCTGACTGCTGACTGCTGACTGCTGACTGCTGACTGCTGCTGATTGCTGACTGCTGGCTGCTGGCTGACTGCTGACTGATGAGGACTGCTGACTGCTGTCCTGATTCTCTACCATGATGGACTTTCATCCCTCTGGAACTGTAAGCTCAAATAAATCTTTCCTTCAATAACTCGGCTTGGTCATGGTATTTTATCATAGGAGAAAAATCCAGCACTGTATATAGGATTGCAGCTTTGTGATATTAAATGAGTAGAAGTTCAAGGTGGTAACAGAAAAAGTGTCCTAGGAAATATGGTTATTTTTTCAGCATGGAGGCACAACAGTACTTTCACAGAGTGTTGGCAACCCAGTAAACATATCTCAGTTTTAGAAACCAGGGTTTTTATTGCAGCTTAGCATATGGGAATAGTAGAATGAGTTAAACTTAGCCTCCACCAGGGTCCTTTCTATTAGAGATCAGGCTGATATCTAACACTATCATCACAGGTCTAGTAACTCTGGCACACTCAGCTTATACCCAGAGTTATTTTGTCAACATAAGTAATCAAATTGTATACAGGATTCATCACAAACAATAAAGTCTCTCTTATTTCTCATAGAATTCCAAAGATTCCACTTACATGCAACATTAGGAACTAACAGACCTAATGGCACTAGAGAATCACACAACTGAGTTATAGAATGTGTGTATCACCCACAAAAATTCCTCACACTGTTTTAAGTAAGTTTACAATTTTGTATTGGCCATATTTGCAGCTATTCTTGGCTCTGGATATAAAGGCTAGACCTCTATTTGGGCTGAGGCCAAATTCTTTATTACACAAGAATATCTTTGTGGGAAGAGTTAATTGATAATATATTCAGTTTATATAACATATATTTGATACCTGAAAATTGATGTAGAATATGACGTAACTTAATTATTAAAGAAGAAAATTAATGTATTTCTTAGAAAAATCATAAACACTGGGGAAAATGATTATAAATGTTCAGTGAAAAATAATGAAATAGAAAAGGAACTTATACTATCCAAATAATCTCCTTGCAAAGAAGGGTGCTGTATGGCCACCATTCTTTTTTTTCCCATCATACTAGATGTGCTGTAGATATAATGAGAGACAATGAGACAAACCAGGGAGTAAGACAGAATCTGTGCTGGACTTGAATTCCATTGAGCCTCAACTTATCTGAGAATAACTTGCTTTGATATCTTGAGCTTAACTGTAGATATTTAGCAAACCCTATCATTATCTCTCATGTAATAGGCAAAATTTCTAAGAAGGAGCATACAGTAGAAAACTATAATAGGCATAATAACAAATGAGGTAGAGCTTAGTATTGGAAAGAAGAGAGGAAGAGTCAAAATTCAAAATTGGTAACAATACTTCAAAACACCACCTTCAGATTTGAAAAGTCTAGAAAAGGATCATATTTGAATAATATAATCAATAATTAAGTTTAGTATGCATAGATATGTGCAAATATATGTAAGTTTATAACTCTCCAATAAAAATGAAATTTTATTTCAGTAAACTTTATAAAATTTCAGAAAAATGTAAATTTCAACATTTTTTTCAGGACATATTTTCTGGTCATTTTCCCATAAAATTAGGAATAAATATATAAGTTGAACATCCTATCAATTAGAAAAAAAACTAATAGATTTATGTGAGGAAAACATCAAATATGAAATTAAAAACTGTCAGAAAGCAAAGGATAGAAAACTTCATCTTAAAGAATACATTTAGAAAGAAACACAGAAACACATATGGGAAATGTGGGGTCTCGGGGACACTGATATCAAGGAAAGAATAAAAATTAAAGAACTTAACATATTGTGGAGAGATATAATTAAAAGGGAGAAAATGTAATACTATCATAGAAGTATTGTAGAGTTTTGTTAAATCTAAAAGCTACTACTGTGAATTTTTTCTTTACTTATAAACATGAATTGGACACTTATTTTAGTATGAACCCTGGATTCACATGGGTTTAAAAGTTGACTGTTTCTTTTGCATAATGGTTCAGAATTCTTTTGAAATTTTCCAAGCTATCTTGGTGATAACTATTTTTAAAAGACATTTAATATGAAAATAATAACAAAGCATAACTTTGTTTATTTATTAGCTATCAATATCCTATTTATGAGATATAACAGAGAGTGCTATTCCAGTTTATATTGAAGAGAAAGAAGAGTCAGGATTCTCTAAGCATGGCTTTCAAGCCAATTTTCATCTTCATAAATCCTTGATAAAATTCAGCATAACAAGGGCTACACTAATTCAGATTACTTAGAAATATTTATTATTCACATGTATCATCTTGAATGAGTTCTGCAAAAATGATAAATGGCTAAAATCATAGTTCTGGAAGGAAGAAAACAAATGATAGACAATCTTTAAAAGACTACACAGGCTATTTTGCTTAACTATACAATACCTAAGTGCTTTGCCAGAGGAAGGAGGCTTGGAGGGTAAATGAACAGCCCTGAGAGTGGAGTCCCATCTGCTCTGACAGCCTGCAGCTCCCAGGGATGACAGCATTTATGTGAGGATTTGATTGATGTCATCTCAATTGAATCTTGACATGAGAGGTGGTTGTGGATGTCTGAATTAGAAATTGGTCCTGGGATCCTGAAAGTAAGCCAAGACCAGTAGTTATAAAAATGGTTTAGTAAACAAAGAGCAGCCATCTCCCCTTGCCAGTTCCCCTCAAAAGTAAGCTAAGAAGAAAAAGAATGGGCAGGTAAAGGCAAGAGGAAAGCAATAAACATGAAAAAAAATAAAAGATTAAATGGTGGAACAGACTGAGGCTAGTACATGAGAAATTACCAGTTGCCTGTTCAAAAACAATAGTTATGTGTATATCCTTGTCCATTTATTCATGCTATCTCTATGATTTTTACTACCTTTTAATGTTTATTTAATATAACATTGCAAGGCTGATATTCATTCAATTTTCATAGACTGATATTTCATTTGAAAAATTTAAAGCCAGCCTTAATTAACCGTACCACAAACAATAACAACTTATTTACATATTAATTTCTACCTATTTTGACAGTAAAAATGTTCCAAAACAAAATTTGATTAAATATATGTTTGATGCAAAAGTAATTCAAATTTCTCGTTATATAAATGGCTTCTTAATTTTAATATAATTTAAAAATTATTTTAATATTATGTGTATCAGATTTTTGATTATGCAATATATGCATGCAGGAGGAGGCCACAGGGTATCAAAACCCATGGGGATATAGTTACAGACAATAGTGAGCTGCCATGTAGGTGAATGGAACTAAACCTGAATATTCCAATCAAGAGCAGCAAATGCTCTAAAGATCTGAGCCCATAGCCTCCTACAAATGGTTTCTAATATTAGATCATTTTAAGTTAAACCTTTAGTATGTGTGGGTATATTTCTTTATGTTATTTGGATTTTTTTAAAAGCAGAATTACTAAAGAAAAGTCTGTAGCTAAAATACAACAACTCTAAATTGAATAAATGTGCCCATTTGCTTCCATAAGTATTTGCAATATTTGAAAGAGAGCTGCAATGAAACCCAGCAACTGTGCACAGTTCCCTTGTTTTCTATTAGTTTGTCTCTCTACTTGCAGTACAAATGCCATATCTCCCTGTTACTTTTACTTTACTCCCATGGGTTAAATGAGGTTTTATATGTAAGTTCCTTATATTGTTCCTGTTACACCATACTGGTAAAATCAATTTAAGAGAGAATGGATTCTTTTGGCCAGGATTTGAATATGAAATTCCACAACAGACTCATGTGTTCTACACTTGCTCCCAGATAATGGCACTACTCTGGTAGATTCTGAAAATTTGATTAGGCATGATCTAATTAAAGAAAGCATATCACTGGGAGCAGAAATTTTAATTTTTCTTCCTGTCTTTTCCATCACCACTGATTCTTTTCTGCAATAAAGTAGCATCTGTCATACAGTTTTAGATATTCTGCCTCACCACAGACTCAGAATCAATGGAACTGACTATGATGGACTGAGTGCACTAAAGCAGTGAGCTAAAATAAATCCTTCCTCTTCAATTGTTTACATCAGTTATTTTGTCAAAAACATTATATTATGTTGTGAATTTTGAATTTTTTAAACATTTCATTCATCAATGACATAGATATCCATGCTGATTTAAAAGTTAACTTTTCTAAACATAAGTTAAAATTTGAAATATCTCTCCTACTAACACAATAGACCAAATTGTATGCATATCTTGATTTGACAACTTCAGTGATTATCAAAGTAAGCTATTTTTGATAATCAAATATCAGTTTTATTTATTTATTTATTTATTTATTTATTTACATTTCAAATGTTTTCTCCTTCCTTGTTTCCCCTCTGCAAACCCCCTATTCATTTCCACTACCCCTGCTTCTGTGAGGGTGCTCCCCACCCACCCACTCCTGCCTCACCACTCTAGCATGCTGGGGCATTGAGCCTTCACAGGACCTCTCCTCCCATTGATGTGAGATAGGCAATCTTCTGCTGTACATGCAGCTAGAGCCATGGGACCCTCCATGTGTACTCTTTGGTTGGTGGATTAGTCCGTGGGAGCTCTGGGAATTCTGCTTGGTTGATAATGTTGTTCATCTTATGGGGTTCCAAACCCCTTCATCTCCTTCAGTACTTCCTCTAACTCCTCCACTGGGGTCCTTGTGCTCAGTCTAATAGTTGTCTGCAAGCATCTGCATCTGTATTGGTCAGGCATTGGCAGAGCCTCTCAGGGGATAGACATACCAGTCTCCTCTCAATAAGTACTTCTTGGCATTAGCAGTAGTGTCTGGGTTTGGTGTCTGCAAATGGGATGGATCCCTAAGTAGGGCACTTTCTGGATAGTATTTCTCTCAGTCTCTGATGCACACTGCATTTCCTTTAGTTTGGAGCAATTCTGGTTTAACATTTTTAAGATGTGTGGGTGGTCCTGTCCCTCAACTGGGGGTTGGCTTAACTTCTGGATATGCTGTACTACAGAGAGCAAGAGTGATAAAAACCACATGATATTGGTACAGAGACATACAGGTGGTTCAATGGAATAGAATTGAATACCCAGAATTAAACCCACACACCTATAGTCTCCTGATCTTTGACAAAGAAGCCAAAACCATCCGGTGGAAAAAACACAGCATATTCAACTAATGGTGCCAGCTCACTTGGCAGTCAGCATGTAGAATGCAAATTGATTCATTATTAACTCTTTGTACAAAGCTCAAGTTCAAGTGGATCAAGGATGTCCACATAAAACCAAATACAGTGAATCTAATAGAAGAGAAAGTGAGAAAGAACCTCAAACACATTGGCACAGAGGAAAATTTCCTGAACAGAACACCAAGCTCCAACTACATATCAGGCTCTAAGATAAATATAGACAAATGGGATCTCACAAAATTGAGAAGCTTCTGTAAGTTAAGGACACTGTCAACAGTACAAAACAGGAACCGACAAATTGGGAAAAGATCTTTACCAACCTTACATCCAATAGAGGGCTAATATCCAAAATATACAAAGAATTCAAGAACTTAGACTCCAGAAAACCAAACAACCCTGTTAAAGTGGGGTACAGAGCTAAACAAAGAATTCTTAACTAAGGCATCTTGAATGGCTGAAAAGTACCTAAAGAATCAACATCATTAGTCATTAGGGAATTGCAGATTAAAACGACCCTGAGATTCCACCTTAGGCCAGTAAGAAGGGTTAAGATCAAAAGCTCAAGTAACAGCAGATGTTGGTGAGGTGTGAGAAAGAGGAACACTCCTCCACTATTGGTGGGATTGCAAGCTGGTACAACCACTCTGGAAATCATTCTAGTGGTTCCTCAGAAAACTGGACATAGTACTACCTGAAGACCCAGTTTATATACCCAAGAGATGATCCAACAAATAACAAGGACACATGCTCCACAATGTTCACTGTTCATTTTTTGTTTTCATCTCTATGCCTGGCATTCAGATGGTTACAAAATCTGATTATGCCACTTGTATTAAGTCTTCATCTTCTGTCATATTGAAGGACTTCTGATTACAGAAGAAAGGAAGAAACTCATCTTCTGTCAGTTTTGTGTAGTAGGGTCCCACTCTCCTTTCCAACTTTATTCTGTTTATCTTCACATTCTCTATCCAGAGGGCAACTCTTCTCAGCTCAATCTTACAGCTATCTACAATTTCCCTACTAAATTCCCATCTCCTCTTAGTCCCAGTATTCTTTATCTCACAACTGAAATTATTTCCTTAGGAAAGCATTCCTGACCTCTTCATCCAGGAGAAATTATATATTAATTTCATTTTTATGGGACTTAAAATGATTGCAAAATTATAAAATTCTTGGGATTATTTAGTAAGATTGCAAATCTTCTAAAGATGAGAATCTTACTTTTCTTCATTAACTTATCAGCAAACAGTATAGATTTCACAAAAAGAAACAACAAAACAAAACAAAACAAAAAACCCTAGGTGATCCATAAGAACTTAGCATATGTATAGCTTTCTTATAAGGATTGACCATGATCATGATCATAATAGGGAAAAAGTGATTGTTTCACCAACGTCACTTAGTAAAGGTTATTTCTATCTATTTTTTACTTATACTCTTCATCCAGTATTCCTGAGTTTACACACAGTTTTGAAGCATGAACATTTTTTATATGTCTTTACTAAATATGACTAAAATAAAATTACCCATCTAATTTCTTTTAGTTATGTAAGAACTGTACCTACCAGAGAACTTTGTTTTTCTTGACATCCATTGCACCAATACTTTACTTAGCTAAAAATGTATTAAAGGAAAACTGGATGTTATAAGGAGCAAATTTCTTTCCCCAGAAGGCTGAGCTAAAGTCTATGATAATATATGGATTTTGTTTTCCTAATTTAAAGACAAAAATGACAATAATTTTGCTCTAAATTGGTATGATGATGTAATTTTACACATGCTGTAATTTCATTTTATTCATATCAGGCTCTTAAAATATGTATTTACTTGCACAAACACTAAATCAACTTATGCTTTCCATGTTAAAAGTTGTTTTATAAGAATATTTTGTGTTTTTTTAAAATACTAACAACATGCCCTTTAACATTTTGATTTATTTGTACATTCCTCTTCTTAATGAAGTTTTTGATGTCTAATTCAGGACCACCATACATTTACTGATTTTCTACTGGAGCAAGATACCTGAATCATAAGTTTTCCCAATTGTCTATATTTTATCTTGCTTTCCAATTCCCAGAATTAGACAGATTAGTTTAAGAACAAGTTGAAGAACTTTTCCCATTCTGTAGTCTATTTTACATATTGATGGTGTCCTTTGCCCTATAGAAGCTTTTCAGCTTCATGAGGTCCCGTTTATTAACTGTTGATTTTACTGCCTAAGATGTTTGTGTTCTGTTCAGCAAGTTGTCTCCTGACCCATTCATTCAAGACTATTCCCCAGTTTCTCTTCTATTAGGTTTAGTATAGCTGGTTTTCATTGACATCTTTGATCTACTTTAACTTCATATTTGTTGAGGGTAATAAATATGGATCTACTTGTATTCCTCTACATGCAGATATCCAGTTAGACTAGTACATTGGTTAAAGAGCCTTCCATTTGTTCATGGTATAATTTTAGCTTCTTTGCTAAAAGTTAAGGGTTTGTAAGTGCATGGAATTTTTTTCAGGGTCTTCAATTCTATTCCATTGATCAACCTGTCAACCTGTCTATTTATTTGCCAATACCATGCATATTTTATTACTATTAGTGCATATTACAGTTTGAAATCAGGGATGGCAATACCTCCAGAAGTTCTTTCATTGTACAGAATTGTTTTAAATATTATTATTTTTTTTATTTTTCCACATGAAGTTGAGAATTGCTCTTTAAAGGTCTATAAAGAATTGTGTTAGACTCATCCATTGTTGGTAGGAGTACAAACTTGTTCAAGCACTTTGGAAATCAATTTGGCATTTTCTCAGAAAACTGGTAAGAGTTCTACCTCAAGACCCAACTATATCATTCCTGGGCATATACCCAAAAGATGCTCCACTGTCCCACAAAGACATTTGCTCAGTTATGTTTATATCAGCTTTATTTGTAATCTAAAGAAACTGGAAACAATATATATGTCCCTCAACTGAAGAATGGTGTCTTATGCATCCAAAGTGATTTATGTCTTCCCTAGGAGAATGGAATAATAACTACCTGAATTTAATTGACCACTCATCTTGGGTTTTGAGTTATTGAACTCCCTAAATGTATTTGAGTAAAATGAAAAGACCTATCTTGAGATGTGAGATAGTCCAGAGGCAATAAGAACATGCAATTTATTGAACATTGCAAGGTCTTGGGTTGTGAAGCAGAGAACATTATAAACCTTGCATAAAGTGGACAATTCTGAAATGTCCAATGACTAGCAATTCTTCAAGTACGCCACTCCTCAAAATGGTTCTAAGAGTCAGGATGTAAAGCTATTTTTGGCAGCCTAACACTACTATTTCTATTTTGCTTTTTTTGAGAAAGGGTCTCATGCAAATAACCTGTAACTAGCAGTGTAGCCAAGGCTGCTCTTGAACTTCTGACTTCCATACCTCCATAAAGCCTGATTTAATATTGTTTGATTCAGTTTGTGTCTTTGAAGCTTATTTGAAAGTTAATATTGACAATGGAAACTCAATCTTATATTCTAATAGCTAATAAGATTATTTTGCCTCACTCCTGTAACTTGAAAAACCCACAGTATATGCTTGTTTCAGATTGTGTATAGTTATTTGTGTCTAATTAGATTGTTTAACACTGCTGTCCTTGCCTCTAAAAACAAGGAAAGGCAGCTTAAGCTGGGTGTGGTGGCGCATACCTTTAATCCCAGCACTCAGGAGGCAGAGGCAGGCAGATTTCTGAGTTAGAGGCCAGCCTGGTCTACAAAGTGAGTTCCAGGACAGCCAGGACTTGACAGAGAAACCATGTCTCGAAAAACCAAAAAAAAAAAAAAAAAAAAAAAAAAAAAAAAAAAAAAAAAAAAAAAAAAAAAAAAAAAAAAAAAAAAAAAAAAAAAGCAGCTTCAATTCAGAACAACAGATACCTGAGGGCAGCTGGTTTCTATTATAACCAAGGTCAAAATCCATTAATTACTGTAATTTAGCATGAGTGCTATTTGCTCTGTCTTCAATTATTCCAAACTGACATTTTATATATGTTGAAAAAGATTAAGAAAAACAATACATTTACATCTTATAAACAAATAGTGTACATAAGTATCATCGGTAATGCTAATTAAATCTTAAAAAGCTGTTGAAACATTTATGAGATCCTGAAATCACTCTGATAATCAATACTGATCCTTCAACAAGAAGCTATCCCAAAATAAATGATGCCAGAGTTTCTTAATACTGACATGGGTGGAAACATCTGTTTTGTAAAACAGTGAGTACTTAATACAAGTCTTCTTATATATCAAGTTTTCACTGATATCTTATAGGTAGATGCTATATGGAAAAATGATTCCCAAATCTCATATGAGAGAATGAATACTATAACCTATAGCTGATGAGTTCATTCATGAGGATATTTTAATTCCAGTTTAGATATTTTAAATGAAAAGTATTTATTCTTCAGTGAGGCACACATTTTTATTCCTTAGTGAACTCAAGTGACTTTTGACATATTTTAGGATGTCTGAGTTTCATTCCAAAAGTGGAAGAAATAAGACCAATCTGTGAAATGATTATAAAGAGCTGATGGATAGTTAATACCATCAATGTTCAGGGTTAAACATACTAGTTTCAGTGAATATTCTGATGTGTAGTTTTGTTATTGATTACAAAGGGTGATAGACAGATTAAATTCATAGCATAGGGTATTGGAATATTAAATTAATTAAATTTCTATAAAAATGCATATTCATTGAATAATTGCTGAGATAAACCTATGGAAAAATCTTTTAAATTATCTAGTTAAAAGTTTCTCTGGCCTTCTGGTCTCCATCTGCACCCAGAAGCTGAGGCTGTTCCACAGCCTTCTTTATACAGGTCCTGCCAGAGAACATGATATTCTCACCTCTGAGCCCAGGGCTGATCTCCCAGGAGTGCTCTCACCCCTGGACTCAGAGGTGAGAATGCCATGTTCTCTCCAATAACTGTCCAAAGTGGGACCAGCCAGAAGCACACAGGGCACAGGAACTCTGGAGCACCTGAGACAGGATCCTTCCAGTCTGCACCTTGGAGCTAAGGCTGTTCCACAGTCCTCCACACCAAAACCCTGCAGAAGACAGAGCTGGTTTTGCCAGGAGGGCTGACACAGGCTTACAGGCACACAGAAAGGACAAGTTCCAGGCAGAGACAGCAAAAACAACTAACACCAAAGATAACCAGATGGTAAGAGGCAATAACAAGAAACTTACACAGAAACCAAGGCTACTTAAGTATCATCTGAATACAGTTCTCCCGACACAGTAAGTCCTGGATACTCCAAAAAATGGGAAAAGCATGATGCTGAAGGAGGACTTTAAGGAGGACATGAATAAATCCCTTTAAAAAATACAGGAGAACACAAGGAAAAAGGTCAAAGAACTTAAGGAGGAAACACAAAAATCTTGTAAAGAATTATAGGAAAACAAAACCAGACAGGTGAAGGAATTGAACAAAACCATCCAGGATCTAAAAATGGAAGTAAAAACAATAAAGAAATCACAAAGGGAGACAACTCTGGAGATGGAAAGCATAGGAAAGAGATCAGGAGTCATAGATGCAAGCATCACCAACAGAATACAAGGGAGAGAATAGAAAATCTCAGGTGTGGAAGATACCATAGAAAACATTGACACAACAATCAAAGAAAGTGCAAACTGCCAAAAGATCCTAACCCCAAATATCCAGGAAATCCAGAAAACAATGAGAAGAATATACCTAAGGTTAATTGGTATAGAAGAGAGCAAAGATTCCAAAATTAAAGGACCAGCAAATATCTTCAACAAAATTATGGAAGAAAACTTCCCTATCCTAAAAAAAGAGATGCCCATGAACATACAAGAAACCTACAGACCACCAAATTGTTTGGGTCAGAAGAAAAATTCCTTCTGTCACATAATCATCAAAACATCAAATGCACAAAACAAAGAAAGAATATTATAAGCAGTAAGGCAAAAAAGTCAAGTAACATATAAAGGTAGACCTATAAAAATTACATCAGACTTCTCGCCAGAGACTATGAAAGCCAGATGATCCTGGGCATATCATACAGAACTTAAGAGAAAACAAATGTCAGCCCAGGCTACTATACCCAGCAAAATTCTCAATTAGCGTAGATGTAGAAAACCAAGATATTCCATAACAAAACCAAATTCACACAATATCTTTCCAAAAATTCAGCCCTTCAAAGGATAATAAATGGAAAGCTCCAACACAAGGAGGGAAATTACACCCTAGAAAGAGTAATAAAGTAATCTTTTAACAAAACAAAAAGAAATTAACCACATAAGCATAATTCCAACTCTAACAACAAAAATAACAGAAAGCAATGATCACTTTTCCTTATTATCTCTTAATATTAATGGACGCAATTCTCCCAAAAAAGAAATAGACTAACAGACTGGATGTATGAACAGGACCCAACATTTTGGTGCATATAAGAAACCCACCTCAGTGGCAAAGACAAACACTACCTAAAATTGAAAGGCTGGAAAACAAATTTCCAACAAATTGTCCCAAGATAAAAGCTGGAGTAGCCATTATAATGTAGAATAAAATCGAATTTCAAACTAAAGTTATCAATAAAAAAGATAAGGAAGGACACTTCATACTCATCAAAGGAAAAATCTACCAAGAAGAGCTCTTAATTCAGATCATCTATGCTCCAAATGCAAGGGCATCTACATTCATAAAAGACATTTTACTAAATCTCAAAGCACACATGGCACCTCACACATTAATAGTGGGAGACTTCAAAACACCACATTCAACAATGGACAGAACTTAGAAACAGAAACTAAACAGAGACACAGTGAAACTAACAAAAGTCATGAACAAAATGGATTTAACAGATATCTATAGAACATTTTTTAAAAATTATTTTATTAGATATTTTCTTCATTTACATTTCAAAGGCTATCCCAAATGACCCCTATACCCTCCCCCCACCATGCTCCCCTACCGACCCATTCTCACTTCTTGGCCCTGGCATTCCCCTGTATGGGGCATATAAAG
>NC_034593.1:145724612-145726075 GCF_900095145.1 Mus pahari | reverse complement strand
TGTCCTTTCAGCTAGTTCTTGCTGGCATATGCAATAGTGCCTTTGTTTGGTGGTGATTATGGGATGGACCCCCGGGTGAGGCAGGCTCTGGGTTGTCCATCCTTTCATCATAGCTCCAAACTTTGTCTTTGCAACTCCTTTCATGGGTATTTTATTCTCTATTTAAGCGGAGGAATGAAGTATCCACGTGTTGGTCTTCCTTCTTGATTTTCTTGTGTTTTGGAGATTGTATCTTGGGTATTTTGATTTCTGGGCTAATATCCACTTACCAGTGAGTGCATATCAAGTGAGTTCTTTTGTGATTGGGTTACCTCACTCAGGATGATACCATCCAGATACATCCATTTGCCTAAGAATTTCATAAATTCATTGTTTTTAATAGCTGACTATTAATCCATTGTTTAAATGTACCACATTTTCTGTATCCATTCCTCTGTTGAGGGACATCTGGGTTCTTTCTAGCTTCTGGCTATTATAAATATGGCAGCTATGAATATAGTGGAGCATGTGTCCTTATTATCAGTTGGAAGATCTTCTGGGTATAAACCTAGAAGAGGTATTGCTGGATTTGCCGGTAGGACTACATCCAGTTTTCTGAAGAACCACCAGACTGATTTCCAGAGTGGTTGTACAAGCTTGCAATCCCACCAGCAATGGAGAAGTGTTCCTCTTTCTCCACATCTTCACCAACATCTGCTGTCCCCTGAATTTTTTATCTTAGCCATTCTGATTGGTGTGAGGTGAAATCTCAGTGTTGTTTTGATTTGCATTTCCCTGATGTTTAAGGATGTTGAAATTTTTTTTCAAGTGTTTCTCAGCCCTTCAGTACTCCTCAGTTGAGAATTCTTTGTTTAGCTCTGTACCCCATTTTTAATGGGGTTATTTGAATTTTTGGAGTTCAGCTTCTTGAGCTCTCTGTATATATTGGATGTTACTCACCTATCAGATTTAGGATTGGTAAAAATCCTTTCCCAATTTGTTGGTGACCTTTTTGTCTTAATTACAGTATCTTTTTCCCTATAGAAGCTTTGCAATTTTATGAACTCCCATTTGTAGATTCTTGATCTTACAGTACAGGCCATTGCTGTTCTTTTACGGAATTTTTTTCCCTGTGTCCATTTCTTTGAGGCTTTTCCCCACTTTCTCCTCTATATATTTTAGTGTCTCTGGTTTTATGTGGAATTCTTTGATCCTCTTTGACTAGAGCTTTGTACAAGGAGATAAGAATGGATCAATTCATAATCTTCTACATGATAACTGCCAGTTGTGCCAACACCATTTGTTGAAAATGCTTTTTTCCACTAGATGCTTTTAGCTCCTTTTTCAAAGATCAAGTAACCATAAGTGTGTGGGTTCATTTCTGGGTCTGCAATTTTGTTCCATTGTTCTGCCTGTCTGTCACTGTACGAGTACCATGCAGTTTTTATCACAATTGCTCTGTAGTATAGCTTGAGGTCAGGCAT
>NC_034593.1:145712987-145724601 GCF_900095145.1 Mus pahari | reverse complement strand
TTCCTGTAATTCTTTAAGGGATTTTTGTGTTTCTTCTACATGTTTAATAGTGTTTGCCTGTAGTTCTTTAAGAACTTCTTCCTGTTTAGCAGTGGTCTCCTGTAATTCCTTGAGGGATTTTTGTGCTTCATCTTTAAGGGCTTCTACTGGTTTAGCATTGTTCTCCTGTATTTCTTTGAGTGAGTTATCAATGTCCTCCAAATCTTCTACCACCATCATGAGATATGATTTTATTTTTTTACTTTTTTATTATTTTATTAGATATTTTCTTTATTTACTTTCAAATGCTATCCCAAATATCCCCTATACCCTCCCCCCCAACCCCATGCTGCTGGTTTCTGTTAGTAAGATTCTTAATTTTGCCTTTCGCCCTCTGGAAATCTCTGATCTTAATGTTCAAGCTGTCTCTGGCTGGAGTTTGTTCCTCCTAAGATTCTATTAGCAGCTGTCAGCACTCCTGGGAATCCAACTCTCCCCTGCATCCCTGTGGTCAGAGCACTCTCTGCAGGCAAGCTCTCCTCTTGCAAGGTGGGTGTCCAGGAGTCTGGAGCTCTGATCCTCCTTCTGAGTCCTGGGGTCAGAGCCCTCCCTGTAGGCCGACTCTCCTCCCATGATCCTGAGGACCTTTGATGTGGAGGGTCCTCCAGGATGCTCTGCTGCCTCCACTGGGGTTACAAAGTGAGATGGCAGGGGTGGCCCTGACCGGACCGGAACCCTGCCTCTGGGAGGGCCCTGTTCCTGTGTCCCTGTTCCTGCTGGCACAAGCCCCACCTGGATTCTCTGGAGTTGATTATGTTCCACTCACCCATGATCCTGAGGACCTGCAGTGTGGAGATTCCTCTGGAGGGCTCTGCTGCCTCAGCAGTGATCTCAAAATCGCATAGGCAGTCCTCTAGGGACCATGGGGGTGTCCGCCAACTCCGCGCCCTAGGTGACCCCATCTATGGAACATTTTATCCTAAAACAAAAGAATATACTTTCTTCTCAGAACCTCTTGGTACCTTCTCCAAAATTGACCATATAATCAATCACAAAACAGGCCTCACCAGATACAAGAAGATCGAATAACCCCATACATCCTATCAGATCACCACGGATTAATGTTGGTCTTCAATAACAACAAAAACAATAGAAATCCCACTTACACATGGAAGCTGAACAACACTCTACTTCATGATAACTTGGTCAAGGAAGAAATAAAGAAAGAATTTAAAGACATTTTAGAATTCAATGAAAATGAAACCACAACATACTCAAATTTATGGGACACAATGAAAGCAGTGCTAAGAGGAAAAATCATAGCTTTGAGTGCCTCCAAAAAGAAACTGGAGAGAGCATACACTAGTATCTTGACAGCACATATGAAAGCTCTAGAACACAAGGGAGCAAACACACTGAAGAGGAGTAGACAGCAGGAAATAATCAAACTCAGGGCTGAAACTGACCAAGTAGAAACAAAAAACAAAACAAAACAAAACAAACAAAAACAAACAAACAAACAAACAAAAACTCTACAAAGAATCAACTAAACCAAGAGTTGATTCTTTGAGAAAATCAAGAAGATAGATAAACCCTTAGCCAGACTAACCAGAGGGCACAGAGACAGAGTCCAAACTAACAAAATCAGAAATGAAAAGGGAGACATAACAACAGAAACAGAGGAAATCTAAAACAGCATTAGATCCTAATACAAAAGCCAATATTCAAAAAAACTGGAAAATCTGGATGAAATGGACAAAAACAAAAGCAAACAAACAAACAAACAAAAAAACCTGATATTCCACCTCACACCAGTCAAAATGGTTAAGATCAAAACTCAGGTAACAGTAGATGTTGGCAAGGATGTCAAAAAAGAGCAACACTCCTCCATTGTCGTTGGGATTGCAAGCTTGTACAGGACTCTGGAAATCAGTTTGACTATTCCTCAGAAAATTGGACATAGTACTACCTGAAAACCCAGCTATACCTCTCCTGGGCATATACTGAGAAAATGCTCCAACATGTCATAAAGACACATGCACCACTATGTTCATAGCAGCCTTATTTATAATAGCCAGAAGCTTCAAAGAACCCATATGTTCCTCAACAGAGGAATGGATACATGTGATATATTTACACAATGGAGTACTACTTAGCTATTAAAAACAATGAATTCATGAAATTCTTAGTCAAATGGATGGAACTAGAACATATCATCCTGAGTGAGTTTACCTAATCACAAAAGAATACACATGGTATGCACTAAGCTTGGAATACCCAAGATACAATTCACAGACCAAATGAAGTTGAAGAAGAAGACCAAAGTATGGATACTGTGGTTCATCTTGGAAGGGGGAACATAATACCCATGGGAGGAGATACAGAGACAAAGTGTGGAGCAGAGACAGAAGGAAAGAACATCTAGTTACTGCCCCACCTGGGGATCCATGCCATTTACACTTACCAAACTCAGATACTATTTTGGATGCCAACAAGTGCTTGCTGACAGGAGCCTGATATAAGTGTCTCTTGAAAAGCTCTCCCAGTGCCACATCTGGTTATAGACTCTATTCTCACAAATGACTCTGAGTATTTCTGGGACATCACTCAGCATTCTAGTTACATAATATGCTACAAAGTTAGGTAATTAAAGGTAAAGCCATTTCATGTGGCAGTGACAGACTTTCCATGAGGTCCAAAGGGCCACAGTAAAAATACAAAGCCTGGAACAATACACTCAGGAGAAATGCTAAATGTGTAACCAAACTGTCCAGGATGACATAGGGCTGCCTCTCCCAAGTTTCTCAGGGTCTGTGCTACAGGTTAACCTCCTCCACTGTACTTCCAGGTCATCTGGTCCCATGCTGTTCATGTCAACTTTCTTCATAAATGTACCTCCAGCAGAAATGTACATTAGACTCTTCAGGGTTCCCAATATCAGAAAAATTGAGAGTACAAATTACTGGTCCAATCAGCAATATTCTTTATAGCTTGTGTTTAGAAGTACAAAGAAACATGCTAATTTTGATGAGCCTGAGTTCATCTCCTTATAAACAGACATGGTCATCATAAATCCACATATATTTCAGCAGCTTTATAATGCCTTTTCCAGTCATCTCCCAGAACATGAGGCTTCTAGACTAATGTGTGCTCTTGTAGCTGTTTCCTTGTTTGCTGTACTAGACTTTACATGCTTGAAACATTAATTCTAATGCAGTATCATCTTACAGATGAGTAGGGGTCTGGTTATAGGCCCTTCAGAAACTTGCTACTTTGTTTGCTCTCAGTATCAGGACACAACCTCCTTACATGTGGCAGTGGTTACAGAAAAGCTCACAGTTGACTTACTGGTCAGTCAACCTTCTGCACTTGACTTCACCAAGTTTGGATTAGGAGTTCCTAATCAATGTAAGGGAATGGGAAGACCCAATGACATACCTGCACATGGGTTCTGCTACTTCACAGAAGTCATGACCACTGTTGGTGTGCTTTATGGGGATTTGGCAAAGGGTGGACTTAGCTAGTTGTTCCTGGTGTCATCAGGCCTCCAGGAATGCAGGCAGAGTTGTGAGCCTGAAAATGCAGCACAGGGCACAGGGTCCAGCTCACAACTGCTCTTGCAATCATTTCTTAACTATATAATTAAAATCTAAACACTTTGTTTGATATATTCTGAAATTATAAAGATTGACCAGAAACCCGTGTTAATCAGCCTGAGTAATACAGAAATTGCTCTCCAGAAATTAGCATTTACATAGAAAAAAATATTTGTCATTGGCTTAGCAGCAATGGTCCAGATGGCAAGGACATTGAGTTTTGGAACCTAAATGTAATGATGCCAATCAGATAAAACATGTAACAAAGGCATCACATGAGATAGCAAAGTTAGACAGCATATATTTACTTGTGTTTTGTCTTTTTTGTTTGTTTTGTTTTATTGCTTTGTCTTTTTTTTTCTTTTAATGTCTGGGGAGCTAAGGCAGATAGCCCAAGTTTAACAATGTGTTCTGGTTACTTATGGTTTAATTTTGAAGATATGACAATGAGATCAGGAAAGATTAGCTGGGTAGCAAGTGTAAAAAAATAGCAAGAATCCAAATCTGAGATCCTTCCCAGCTGGAAAAATCTATATATCATATTTCAAAATGTGTTATGAATGACCCATTTAGACACACATTTTTTATTAGAAAAATATGGGTGAGTTTATACACAGTAAAATATATAGTATCCAGAGCATATCAAAGAAAAAATAGGAGTATGATTGAGCTAAGCAAAATGAAATAAGTACCAAGAATAGAAGGAGCAGCTGGGTTGAAGTGAGATGGAATAAGGAAATACAAGGCATGTGTTACTATTGAAAGAAAATACCTAGAGATAATGGCTAGGAAGTGGGAGGGGGCTTAAGCCAGGAAACAGGCTTCTTTTCTTCTCTTAAAGAAAACCATCCAAGAGGATGGGTTACTCTGGTTGTATGTCAGTTAAGACAGTACAATCTGAAGATGTTCCACACATCCGTAAGACAGTAAAGTCAATCCTGAGCCCAAAAAGCTCTTCAGTAAAAGAGAATTCCCCACAGAAACAGGATGTTATCCTCGGTTTTGAAGCAAAGCTTATATAATGTTTTTAATGGGGAGATGTGTTATGTAAAATGAAAGAATGGAGAATGGAGAGGGCAGTGAACTTTGGTCTTCCAGGCACCATGCTAGGATGTAAACATCCTCATCTAGACTTTGGGTACTGCTGTATCTAAGATGCTATAACAGAACCATTATAGATGATAAAAGTTTGGAAATAGGCTAGAGTACATTGCTTATCAATTATGGCAATCAAAACTTGTCTATAGTTCTTGAACTAGAACCATTTTGCCTATAGTTTAAAAATGCAATTTTATATTAAAATTCCTCATGTTTTTGATAACACAAAAGATAATTCAGATTATTAGGGAAGCTTTTAATAATGAACATAATGCTAGTTTTGATAGCAAGGAAAATAACATCATTAAAAGTTTGTAATTCAAATTACATAGAGCAATTAGCATTGCTATTTTTGTATGTGAAGTCAGAACCAAAATACCCAGGCACATCAGAGAATACAGCTATAAAAGTGTTTACAACATATCAAGTAGATGAAGCTGCTTTCTGCCTGGACCTGTACTATTAATTGTTATGGTTGTCATCTCTTATTTTACAGCTAATATTTTCTAGACTTCTTGTGAGCAAAGAATTTTATGATTTTTGCTGTTCTTTGGGATTAACATGGCTTCATACTTGGTGGCTCAACAAGAGTTTTGAGCCTCAAGGCAATGCGGCTTTACAAAAGTATAAATCTGAGAAGCCCCCAGGATTCCGAAAACTCACATAATAAAAATACACTCTATTCACAATATAGTTTTTTATAATAAAATTTACTTTCTTCTTTAAAATTTTGTGTTTGGGGAAGATGAGTTATATTTTTTTTCTGATTCTATGTGAAATTCTCAGTGAGCACAGCTGAACCCAGGTAAAGAGGTAATATGTTATGAAGAATACATGTGAGTGTATCAGTTTCTTACTCTCTCCAGGTGCATGGCATGTCTAATCAAAATCACTCTAAGTGGTCAGAAGCCAACAGAGCCCAGGTTTAAGCATATCCATGGGGTAACGTTTTTAGGGGTAATTGAGGTTTGAATTTTGACTCATGCTTTTGCTAGTCTTGCTATTTTCTGTTTACTCATTGTCATTCTAGAAAAATAAAACCTAAAATTAGAGGGTACTTTAAAGAGTGAGAAGTGAAAAAGGTATCATACGTAATATACCACATATTAAGACTGTAAAATGCCCTGCTCCACCTGGGGATCCATCCCATATACAGTCACCAAACCCAGACACTATTGTAGATGTCAACAGTGCTTGCTGACATAAGCCTAATATAGCTGTCTTCTGATAGGCTCTACCAGTGCATGACAAATACAGAGGTGGATGCTCTCAGCCAACCATTGTACTGAGAATAGGATCCCCAATGGAGGAGCTAGAGAAAGGACCCAAGTAGTTGAAGGTGTTTGGAGTCCCATAGGAGGAACAAAAATATGAACCCACCAGTACCCCTAGTACCCATATTAGTCAAGTACTGGTAGAGTTTCACAGGAGACAGCTATATCAGGCTCCTGTCAGCAAGCTCTTGTTGGTATCTGCAATAGTGTCTGGATTTGGTGGTTGTTTATGGGATGGATTGCAAGGTAGGGCAGTCTCTGGATGGTCAGTCCTTCCATCTCTGCTCCAAACTTTGTCTCTGTAACTCCTTCCATGGGTATTTTGTTCCCCCTTCTAAGAAGGACCGAAGTATCCACACTTTGGTCTTACTTATTCTTGAGTTACATGTGTTTTTCAAATTGTATCTTGGGTATTCTGCACTTCTGGGCTAATACAACCCCTCTGGAAATCAGTTGGCAGTTCCTCAGAAAATTGGACATAGCACTACAGAAGGATCCAGCAATATCACTCCTGGGCATATACCCAGATGATGCTCGAACTTGTAATAAGGACACATGCTCCACTATGTTCATAGCAGCCTTATTTATAATAGCCAGAAGCTGGAAAGAACCCAGATGTCCCTCAACAGAGAAAAGGGTACAGAAAATGTGGTACATTTACACAATGGAGTACTACTCAGCTATTAAAAACAATGAATTCATGAAATTCTTAGACAAATGGGTGGATCTGGAGGATATCATCCTAAGTGAGGTAATCCATTCACAAAAGAACACACATGATATGCACTCACTGATAAGTGGATATTTACATTTCATAACAGTAGCAAAATGACAGTTACAAAGTAGCAACAAAAATATTTTTATACTGGAGGATCACCATAACTGTATGAGGAACTGTATTATAGGATCAGATCACTAGGGAGGTTGAGAACCACCATTCTAATGTAATGACTTGAGGATCCTGGACATTCAGTAGTCAGAGACTGAAAAGGCCCTACATGATGAGTTTTCTAATGATTTTTAATATTTTGTAAACAGAAAAACCTTACAATCATACATTTTTCTAAGATACTGAACAAATGGAGGGAGGTTATTCTTAATTTTAAGCAAGATGAACTTATTTTCAATTTTATGTGTTCTTAGTATTCGTATCAGAATTAAATACATAGTTTAAACCTGGCTGTAATCCTAGCATATAGGAAAAGGAAGGATGTTAAGGCCATCCTGAACTATGAAAAAGAATTAGTGACCAGTCAGGGCTGTATAGCAAGAGACCATGTAAAATAAATTAAATAAAACAAAGAATTAAGGAATGTATGTACACATGCAATGGTACTTTGTAAAACCTATGTATACAATTGAAAGTACACTTACCTAGCATATATATGCTAGTTGAGTTAGAGGGATCTTAAAGTTTGAACAATGAGGGGCAAGTCTTAGACAGGATTCCAAGCACCATGAATACTGATGAACAATGTTCTATAGCATTTCAGTGACAAATGTCCCCCACAAGGCTAACTATGTTTGATCACTTGGTCCTCAGTTGGAAGTACCCTTTGGCATTCTCTGGAATTTTTAAGAAATGGAGCCTTGATACAAGAAATGGGTCATTAGAGAGTGCACATTGAGGTTTGGTGTCCTATATAGGCATCCTCGTGGACTTGATTTAGCCAGCAACCTCAGGCTCAGTCTTCCATGCCATCTCTACCACATGTACAACATCCTTTCTTAAATTGTAAATAAAAATAAACTATAAGCTGTTTCTCATCATATTTTGGTCACAGAAACAAGGAAGAGGAACATTTGTGTTACAAGTTCTCCTCCATCTCAAGGTCACTGTAGAGCACTTGCATCATTAGGATAAATGATGCACGTTGTGAATGATTGACATGTCTGGTCAGAGTATGTTAGGAATGAGAGCATCACTAAAGAAATAACATATTTTTTGATAGTTGAAACAAAGATAATTATAATTTACTAACAAGGGAATGGCATGAGATAATGTGAAGTATGCTGGGTGGTGTTGGGGCATGCCTTTAATCCCAGCACTTGGGAGGCAGAGGCAGGCGGATTTCTGAGTTCGAGGCCAGCCTGGTCTACAAAGTGAGTTCCAGGACAGCCAGGGCTACACAGAGAAACCCTGTCTCGAAAAATAAAAAAAATAAAAAAATTTTAAAAATTAAAAAGAGAGAGAGATAATATGAAGTAAAGTCCTCTGAACAAGCTGTTCCTCAATGACATGTTTTGCAGCTTGCCTGACCTCAGTGACTACAACATGGTGACTGTGAATCATGAAGTGCTGGGTTGCTTAGCCTCTTTAACAATTATGAAGCTTACGATTTACATCTGAATTAACCCAACACTATACTGACTAATAGATAAAGATCTAACAATGTGTAATTAAGTTTAATGGACCTCTACCTCCTCCAACCTTTAAGCTTAGAAGGCTCTATGGAAATATCAAGGCTGTAGAAACATTTCTCACTTTTCCTGTAGTCTGCCTACACAAATACTATCAATATCAGTCTGTATCAATAACTGATACAGATGTAGATTTATGATTTTTTTATATGACTATATAATTTCATGTAATATCTTCTATGGTAGACCATGACATTTGAGTAACTGGAATTCAAGTTCCTGAGCCACAGTAACTTATATTAGGCTCAGAATAATGTTTTAAAAATTCCCTATAAAGCACATGTGTTATTTTAGAACAATTTTAACATAGGAAGTTTGTTCTGAAGTGTTCATGTTATTTATAATTCTAGGTTGAGTGGCAGTTAGGAACTCCTGTGTTGACATCTAATAGGTGCAGGTTTAATTCTAAGCCTCAACACTGTGAGAATGAACTTCAGCAAGATTTTCTCTTTTAAAAAAAAAATACTTATTTATTTATTTTATGTACATGAGCATACTGCAGTGGTCTTCAGATGGACCAGAAGGGAGCATCAGATCCCATTACAGACAGTTGTGAGCCACCACATGGTTGCTGGGAATTGAACTCAGGACCTCTCAAAGAGCAGCCCAGTGATCTTAACACTAAGCCATTTCTCCAGCCCCCAGCAAGATTCTCAATCTCATATTATTCACCACTTTTTTTCCCTAGACTCACGATCATAACACCCTTAAAGCATGGACTCTCTTTAGGATGTTGTCAGTGCCTGACACACAAATACCAGTAAATGATGATGGCCACCACCACCATCCTCATTATGAACAAAGATTAGGGAGGTGGGTTGCAGGATAATTAAATGATCTAGGTAAGGGTTGTCAGTTTGTTTGCTTGGTTTTTTTTTTTTTTTTCTCTCATATAAAACAGCAAGTTTTACGGGTAAGTCAAGGTTGTCCCGAGGGAACCCGGACAGCAATTTGCTGAATAAATAGACAATGATAAGTGTTTGTCATCTGTACAAGCCTGATTGCATGAAGAGCCTCATTTTTTACCCACTCCCAGGAAACTCCGAAGCTTCATCTTTCAAAGACAGCATGCTTTCTATAATGTTGATTTAGCCAGTTAGATATTGAAAAAGCTAGCAAGGATTATTGCCCTCACAAATTTTATTTTATCATGAAAGGTTGTGTTTGGATAACTCAACAATAGTTTGATAGAGAGAACCTCTTTCATGCTTCTGAGAAGGCAGTAGAGCAACCTCCAGATCTGTGAAAAAAGCCCAGTTAAGTTTGGCCATGCCACACCATACCACAAGGACAAATGGTTTAATATGTTCATAGCAGCTTTATTCATAATAGCCAGAAAGTAGAAACAACCCAGATGCTGATAAACCAAAAATGGATAAAGAAAATGTGGTTCCTTTACACAATGGAATACTACTCCACTATTAAAAACAAGGACATCATGAATTTTCCAGGCAAATGGATGAAATTAGAAAATATCATCGTGAGTGAGGTAAACCAGACTCAAAAGGAGGTGCATGGTTTGTACTCACTTATAATTAGATATTCACCATGAAGTAAAGGATATCCATGCTACAATCCATAGGCCCAAAGAAGATAAATAACAAGGAAGGCAAAAGGGGAGATGATTGACTCTAACATAGAAGGAGAAATAAAATAGTCACTGGAGACAGATGAAGGAAGGGAATTGCGTGAGAGAGGAGATGCAGAGGAAAATGGGGGATATGGGAGCAGGAATCAGGATCACTGTAGATATAGATCAGAAGAGAGGTATAGAAAGTCAATGAAAACTGGCAGGTGGAGGGGTGCTGCCTCTCTAGGATGGACCAGAGACCTGGAGTGGGGGAAGGCTCCCAGAAGTCTCTGGGGGTGACTCTAACTGAGCCTCCTTGCAATTAGGCGCACTGGTTCCAAATCCAGGTACTATCAGCCTTCCTGATACCCATCACCAAAGCTTAATGCTGTTTGTTACAAGGATTCAAACAAATCATATTCAGTCTGATCCTTGAGGAATTTAGTGGGGGCTGAGACTGAAGAAGCCAGTTACCAATTAATATCCATAAACTTCCCAGGATCCTTTATACTTTAAAGTTTCAAAATGGTATTTGTATATATACAACAAAGAAGGGGAAATGAGATTTTTGTATGACACCCCTTAATACTAGATTTCTATAGGTCAATAACTTTAAAACAGGCTTCCTTTCTTAAATTTTAAAGATTGCCTTAAGGAGCATATTTTATAGGACAGGCATTAAAATAAGTCTATCTGAACAAGGAAAGGCTGTAGAGAAGGCCTTATTTTCTTACACTAATAGAGGGCTTTATTTCTATTTGCATAATGGACTCAGACAACCAATGATTGGCTAAATTGCTCATCCTGTTTCTTGCCTCAGGCTTTGTCTGTGAGCAAGCACCAAACATAAAATCTGACTGCATGGGACATTAAACAGGTATTCTTCTTTTTAAACTTTGTGATCTTAATTTCCTAGAGTTATTCAATCAAGAGCAGATGTAAATTGGGAGCTCAACTCACAGAAATAATAGGTGCATTTATACTGGCTTCCCATGGAGATGCCTCTAAAAGAAGTTCTTGGAAGGCACAGTTAGCACTTCCAAATGAAACATTCATTCCTACAGTTTCATAAATACTCTGCTTGTTCTCTTCAAATATTGACCTTTCCATGCAGAGCACAAGGTGGATACAAACTAACAGAGGGTGGATTCCTAGCAGAGGGCTACCTTCTCTAGAGCATGAAAATGTATTTATGGGCTTTCTTTCAGTACTGCTTATTCAGACACTGTAGACCAGGAACAGATTCTTGAAATTTGACTTGTTGCTGCTGAGCAGTGAGTGGATGGACCTGGAAACTGAGAGTGTTCTGGGCCACTCTCAACATAACTGTTAAAGAAAAGCCCTGGCGCACTACATAGTCACTGGGAGAATGTGTTTCTTGTTTGTGTTTGCATATATCTGTTTTTAATTTTTGTTTTTGGCTTGCTTGTTCTTTTTCTTCAGTTTTCCTTAATAGAAAATAGCAAACAAAAACCAGAAGTAAATAAATTCTTCTGTTATATAGATTTAGAACATTCCTTAAAGTTTTTAGATCAGGACCATGGAAATGGTACAGTGCTTGCTAAATAATAATGGGGGGGCAGGTGAGATGGCTCAGTGGGTAAGAGCACCCAACTGCTCTTCCGAAGGTCCGGAGTTCAAATCCCAGCAACCACATGGTGGCTTATAACCATCCG
>NC_034593.1:145700034-145712812 GCF_900095145.1 Mus pahari | reverse complement strand
GGCAGAGGCAGGCGGATTTCTGAGTTCGAGGCCAGCCTGGTCTACAAAGTGAGTTCCAGGACAGCCAGGGCTATACAGAGAAACCCTGTCTCGAAACCACCCCCCCAAAATATATATATATATATTAAATAATAATGGGGATCTTAGTTTACATCTCCAACATCGACATAAAAATAATAGGCACTCTGGCCTATGACAGCAGTTCAGAGGAGGGAAGGCAGAGACAAGTAGATTCCAGCGGTTCACTGGCCAGACAATCTAGCTCTAACAGTGAGCTCTGTACTCCGTAAGAGGTCCTGTGTCAATAAATCAATCGATTAATCAATCAATCAATCAATCAATCATTAATCAAATAATCAGCAATCAATTAAAATCAATCGATTAATAAATGGGAAAAACATAGCAGAAGATACCCAGTGTCAACCTCTGGCTTCCACAAGCTCAAACACAGGCCACCACACCTTCTAACAAGCACTTGGATTCCTAAAAATATTCATGCACTTGTCATAAAGATAATAAATGGTGACTGAGTTTTTCTTGAGATTATTATTTTAGAACAGAAGTCATTAGTTAAAAAGTGTTGACTTTTAGAAAGCTGCCTACTTGCACCTAGTTTTCAATTATACCTTAGGTGTCTGCTGCAACATATAAAATACTTAGTGTATTCTTAACCCAGTGAATAATAACTGTAGGTACAAATCTTCATTATGTTTTGTCCATGTTATTAATATTATTGCTTACTCTTGTGACTACATGTGAATTTTTGAAAAATCATAGAGGTCCAAAAATGAAGAAGGTGTTTAATAGGCACATGGAATAAATCCAGGTATAAATCACATACAGATTTACAGCAGGCTGTCCTAGCAGTCAATATAAATGACAGCTTTTGTATAAAAGTGTTGTTCACCTTAGATTGGCTAATCAAACTATGACTGAATGCTAGGATTGTTTTCAGTTTGCAACTCTCATTCATAAAAGACAGTGATTGCATATGTATTATGTATATCATACATATGTGCTGATCCTAAAGGAAAAGAGACTAAATATTTTGGTGGAAATATATATTATAATTCTAACAGAAAGCAATTCATTTTCACAGTGGGCATTCTAACAGTGTCACCAGTTTTAAACTTCCTACAGGCCCATCTGTCTGGGTTGTAATTCTAACTCTACCATGAAACCTTAATTTCAACTTCCAAGAGATAAAGAAAAAAATAGGTTGAGAGGGATGAATGAAATGAAATGCAGAAATCATTTGACACAGTGATTGGTATATGCTAAATACTGTTATCTAAGATGTATCAAGAGATCTCTGGTGCTCTACTCAGCCTGGTTTTTGTTGTTGTTGTTGTTGTTATTGTTTTTGTTTTGTTTTGTTTTATGTAGTTCATACAACCCAGTGCTTTGATCATGACAGGCAGGGACTCTACTACTGAGCTACACTTCCATCTCTGATATTAAAATGTATAATTTAATCAATCACCAAAATTTTTAATATTTCAGTCACAAGAGAAATATTTGAGTATACACAATTATGTTTCCATCAGACATAGTAAAGACTTACACTTAATCCTAGATCAGAGAGCAAGAAAGGCACAGTGACACAATGCCATAGTCCAGATAATAGGACTGAGATAAATGCCACCTGATTGCACTTTGCCACAGCCCTCAGCATAGACAGCCATGTTACAATGAACCAAAGCTTAATTCCTATTTTCCAGCAGGTCTTGTGGACTGTTTCTGGAAAATAATGTCATTCTATGATGCTTGCTGAGATTGTGTGTGTGACTATCCTCGGGACACTGAACTCTATTCAGACCCAAGGCTATCCTACAAGGCTCTCTACAGCTCCAGGAGCAGGAAGTTGCCTCCCTTTGTTATACAACCATTTTGCAAGTATTGAATAAGTATGCCTTACATGTTGCAGAAGTTATAAAAGTAAATCATAGAAACACACTAGAGAAATGAAAGCAAACACATTTGCTTTCCCATATGTGTTTCAATCACTGGACTAAACATTGTTTTCACCCCTATAATCACTATAAGAAATGGGCCCCATTGTATCCTTCATTTTACAAAATGATGAGTTAAAATTGCACAGTGCCACATAGCTAACTGAGATGTGGGTTCAGGCAATATGACTACATTGGTAACCTTGCGACTATAACACAGCTTTATGCCATAAGCTAACATACCAAAACCATCCATAAACCAGTCACTATTCAAGCCACGAACAAATGCACATACACACAGTGCTATTTTATGTCAGAGCATCATCCAGTTTGCAGTCAGTAAAGACAATCTGTTTCTCACCACTTTTAGATACACTTGAAGCCTTTCCCCATCTTTTCCAAAATTTTATATTCTTGTTGGAATCTCTCTCAAACAACAAAGTCTTCATGATTTTTCTCCCACTCTATGATCCAAATAGAATTTTGAGTTACTTTACATGTAGTCTTCACAGGACTCTATGCAGTCTTTCCATTGTCCATTCTTTACCTATCATTAGGGTTTGAGTAACCTAGAAAGTAAATTCTATTTCTGTATAAAGAAATAAGTAATCCTCTGATTAACAAACCTTGTAGTTTGTCCCTGAAATTGAGAGTCCCACAACCTTTTAATCCTACTTCCTGTGATTTTTTTTTTTTTTATCTTTTTGAAATAGAACATTTGTAAAGACAGAATTGTCTGGTGTTAAAACGTGTAGGTTTCTCAAATTTAAGAGCAGTAAAGGTTCACTCCACTTACAAAGATCACAGTTTGGTTTCTCCTGCTTTCCAGTCCTATTTAGTCAATGGTTGAGATGTTGTCAGAATCTATATTGAAGATCCTGTAGCCAGAAACTGTGTGGAGTGATAGAACTTGAGACTTATTTACAGTTTATTATATTTTTTGTAGATTTTATCTTCCTGTCATCTTGAAACCTATTTAAATGACACCTGCTGCCAAGTGACCACTGTCAACATTCTAAAAGTAGTAAAAAAGGAGGTAAAGCTGTATCTAATCCTGAAAGTCATTGTGCCCTTGCATGTTTGGCCATTTAAAATTAAGGGTAACTTGCCATTTCATAGGAACACTGAACAACAAATATGAAATGCAAAAGTATCTTTCCATTGGAGCTTTTACATTTTAATATACTGAAAAATTTCTCATAAAAAAGCCTCCATGTGCTTTATGTGGTATCAGGATTTAAAACTTGAGCCTCCAATACAGGATATAATGTTTCATACAGGCTGCCCTAGCACTAGCAAGGTGGAAGAAGAAGGATCAAGAGACAAAGGTCATCCTTTAGTTATACACTGAATTTGAAGTCAGCCTTGGTGATCTCATGTCTCAAAAATAAATATCCCATATTGTGGTAAAATTGTTGTTTTTATAATAAAGAAATAGTTTCGGTATGGCTCAATTCCTCCTCCCAAGGAAGATTCAAGTTCAAGGTTCCAATCAGTGTTCTTAAAAGGATACAAGGTTTCAGAGCCAGAGGGGCACAGGTTAGGAAATTTACCACTAAATCTTAGTATGTACACAACCCCAAGGATGTTGATTCCAATGCCATAATCCCAGTTTCCCCGGAAAGGCGTCATTTCTTATCCCATAACCCAGACTCCAATCTTGCATACTTCAGTCTGATTTGTCTTTTCTTATCTCTGCCTTTTCAACGAACCTAGTTCTTGTCCCAGAGATAAGATTGCATGCTCTTCACTATTTTTTTTTTTTTTTAACTCTGACACTGATACCAGCATCAGCTGTCAGGGTTGGTGATCATGATAGCAATCTATGTATACACAATACCTCTGTTCTCTGAATGAAAGAAAGGCTTGATGCTGTCCTGGAATAGTAATCTTTAGTAGCCAATCTTCTTTCCTTCTTGGTACAGAAAAGCATTAATGATTACAGTAAATGGATAATTCTAAATGAATTGCACTTTCCTATCATATCAAACTCCCATTATCTTGCTACTTGCTTCTTTTTTTAATGAGTTATTGTACTTATTTATATTTCAAATGTTATCCCCTTCCCAGTTTCCCTTCTGCAAACCCACCATCCCATCCCCCCCAATTCTATGAGGGTGCTCTCCCACCTACCCACCCAGTCAAACATCAAAGAGACACTTGGGAGCAATAGTACTATTTTATAACTAAAGGCCAAGGTGCTGAGAATAGCAAGTAGTGAGGTAACATCAAAACAATCAAAAATAGTGATGGCTCAATCTCTCCATTCTTTCTCTAAATTGACAGAGTTGACTCAGCAGTTAAGAGTGCTTGGAAGAAGACTGGAGTTTAGCTCCCAGCACCACAGGAGCAGCTTACAACTCTAGGGGAATCTGATATGATGAATTCTTTTGACCTCTGTAGGTAGTGCTTTCATACACACACACACCAATAAAATTAAAAATTAATCTTTCAATGGAAAAATATGATTCACCCCAATAAGAGTTCTCATTCTGTTTGAAACTGGAAATACTTTAGAGAAAAGGAAGAGAATGATGTTGGGAACAAAGCATGAAAGTTCTTGTGTCTGAATATCTCAAGGAAAACTAGGAATGTTATGCACACAGAATTCTTCTTTGTGAAAGATGAGAACAACCAGTTTTTCCATCCAGAAAGCTGAAAATTGGAAGTGGTTAATAGCCTGGTGATCAGCATTACCTGTTAGGCCATATCGAGATCCTACAGTTAGGACAGGAGTGGCCTGTAAATGGCCCATATAGCTAGAGACACGCCCATACTCCCACAGCAAGAACAGAGTTGTCTAGTAGCCCAAAGGACCCCTATGCTATCTGTATAATGGACATCAGGCCAGCCCCTTAGGCCCTTAGCCTAGCGTAGATAGTGTATCTCCAAACCCCTCCTTCTTGGAAGAAATTATATTCCCTGAATTGAGTTTCAATGTAATTACACTTTCTTGTGAACCATGGATTGTATTACAGCAGGAATAATTTTTCAAATTATACAGGGCTTAAATATATTGGGAATAAACCATTTGTTTTGAAACTTGCCGAAGTCTGATCCAGGTTCTCAAAGTCAATCTAGGTTTTCATTCTTATCTCTGTGCAGTGTGCTTCCTTATATCACACCTGCATGAACCACTACCACTACCACCCCAGAATGAGGGAGAAAAAGGTACATACAATAATAGAGAAATAGAATTGAAATATTTTGTGTCCATGTATGAAAATAATACCAAAACTGCATTGTCTTATATTAGTCATATATATTAATAATACATATGACTTATAGTACTCAAAATTCCCAGTATTTAGATTATAGGCATGGTTTTCAATCCCTATCTAATACCATCTTTCTTTCACTTGTTTTTCAACAAGTTAATAGCTATTGTGAAATTTTGTTTCTAATTCTTCAATGTTGGGACATTCAATTATATATGACTTTGCAGTTGAAAGCATTTGCAAAAGACTTTAGTTTGTTTTGTAGTACCCACATGATAGCACAAAATCATCTGTCAACACCTTTTTTTTTTTGGCTTCTAAGGCACCAAGCATACACACTGTACACATACATGTACATAAAATCCTGAATTCTTAAATTTTGAGATCAATGAATTGGATGCATCCATAGATACTTGGAATAACATCTTTCAAATCACCGATTTAAATTATGTTTCTTTTTTTTTTCTTTTTTTTCTTTTATTTTCTTTATTTACATTTCAAATGCTATCCCGAAAGTTCCCTATACCCCCCTAAATTATGTTTCTTATTATTAGTAACAATGCAATAATCTCTGGGGAGAGATGCTGTTACATATCTCTGACTACACAGATTAAAGGAATTGACTATTCTGATTGGTTTTTTTTTCAACTTGACACATACTTCCACTTATCTGGGATGAAAGATAGGTGTTCAGCTTCTCCCTTCAAGTTCTTGCCCTGACATCTTTCAGTGAGGGCTGTAAGCTGAAATAAACTTTTTCTTTCCCACGTTGCTTTTTAATCATGGTGTGCCATCACAGAAATAGGAACTCTAACTAAAATTTTGACCATTCTTCCTTCTAAAAGATCAGACCTGGATCCAAAATGTCAGCTATAGGCACTCCTCATTTTTTTATGAGTCTTCTATCTTAACTGGTGCACAGGATTTCTTGTCTCCCCACAGCTGCTGGAATTCTTTAGGTGATATCTTTGAATGGCAGTTGCAGATAAAATCTAATGTTCACTAACCTCAACATGAACCTATTCTACACACTAGTGCTGGGATCAGAACCCTGGTATGTTGTCTCAATCGTGATTATCTGCCTGGATAGCTGCCTCCCATTCCAATCCCCTCCCCTGAACTCCAATATCTACAATTGTTCATAATATCTCTAACAAGGCTGACTGATTGTGGGCTTCAGGCATCGATGTTTCTGACCATACAGAATTTACTTTCTCTACTTCTATGCCAAATAGGCCCTCCCAATATTTCAAAAGCTATCTCAAAAGCTTGTTTTATCTTCCATTTTTTTTACTTCTAAAACCAACACTTAATTAAAAGTGATTATTACCCATAAGTAAGCACATAATATTTTACAGCAGTGCTACCAATGATAAGCATCAGTTTTTCATTTGCATAGGAGTCTTAACCTACTAAACTCAATCTGTACTTGTAGGAATAGAGGACTGTAATATTCTCAGCTCAGTGTCTGGCATAGAGCAGGCACTTCACATGAGTTTACTGTCAAAGTGAACTAATAATTATCATTGTTTTCAGACCTTTTAGTTGATGCCCATAAAATGCAACACAAGATCTAAATCTTCTCAACTGTTTTTTACAAACTTCTTGCCTAGAGTCCCCATTCTTCATATGCCCATATATTTATTCATGATACTGGGAACTAAAATAAACTACTCCCCCAATGGGTCTCTGTGTTTCTGCCTTCTAGCTCTCGACTTGTCTGAGTTCACAGCTAAACTATTTTTCAGGGTCTACTGAAGGCCAAATGAGAACAGGCTTGTAGGAGTTCTTTGTTACCTACAGATCTAAAGAGAGTGGGTGTCCTAAAATGTAGGCCAGCTTAAAAAGTAAAATCTAAAATGTTCCTGAGCCATTGTTTTATATGCTAGGCTGTGCCAATTTTGTCTTTGCTGAAGTCCTGAAGATTTTCTGCCTTCTTTTACATGTTCCTTTGTGTGTCAGGCTTTTCTTTGTCGTCTTCCTCCACTCCCTTACCTTCTATCATTTTTCTTCATTCTTTTTTCTTTTTGTGACATATTTTAACCCTGCCTCCACCTCTAGATGCAACATGAGCTCCTGACCTCCTTTCAGGACTCACCAAACTCCAGTCTCATTTTCCCAACTGTCTGGCAGGAGCGTTGAGGATCAGCCCCCTTATGAAACCTGTGAGGGTCTTATCACACATCTTCTCACTTCAGTCCCCATGAAACTAGAAGGGTACTTTCCAAAAAAAAAAAAAAAAAAAAAAAAAAAAAAAAAGAAAATAAAGCAAAAGAACATTGCCCTTTCTAGGCCTGCCTGCCTGCCTGCCTGCCTGCCTGGTGTTGTTCCCGAGTGTAATTTTTAAAGATCTATTAAATAAATAAAAAAAAAAAAAAAAAAAAAAAAAAAAACCACTGCCAGTGAGTTTTCTGTGTCTCCCTGCTCTGAGAGTGAACTCACTGCATGCAGGCTGACTCAGGCAGGTAGGAATGCGAACACTTCCACTTCCTCTGCTGTTAGCATGGACATTTAGTTTCATGAAAAGAAATAACAGAAATGAAGACTGTCTGAGCCTTTGTTCATTAAGATAATGCGTTTCCTTCATTCATTTGGTAAATCTTTCTTCAGGTCCCTGAGTAGTACCTGAAGGGGGATTCCTAAATGAATGAAGGTAATTTAACGTTTAGTTTAGTCACTTTTCCCATCCAGCCTCTATTGGAGACTGGTCTGGTGCTGCTTGTATTTATATGCTAAATACTGACTCCCAAAATCTTGTTGCAGATCCTTATGTACACACAGTGATGCTATGTAAGCCTTTTGCTACAGTTTACAACTACTGGTTAAATAAACCTGGCAACAGCCCATTACTGAGGATGAAGTTTGAGTTAACAGGCTGGGGTGTCCCAGTTAGGTACCATGAGGAGGAAGAGAGAGAAGCGTGAGAAGCAGCATGGAGGAGAAGGAAACAGGAGAAAAGAGGAATCCTGATGGACCAACAACAAATACCAGGGTGATATGCCTCTCCAGGAGGCTGGACTTCTAGAGCAGAAGTAACTCAGAGAGTTTCAAACAGCAAGTATTTCAGTACCACAGTTGAGCCAGTAGCCAGACTGGTAATTATAGATTTAGATTAGTGGTGATTCCCCAGTACTTGTACAGAACCTAATAAATAAACATCATAGTTTGAGTTTCATTCACTTAAAGTTATACAAAGATAAGTTTAATAGTTATTCTTATACACCTCTCTGCTTCCCTATGTCTCTGAAAATGATGATAAAGTGAGAGAGGCAATGTGCAGAATGTCAGACAGTTGGCAGCCTATAGACAGTATTGAGCAACCTCATCCCTATGCAGCACCCAGTGTGTTGTGAATGGTCTCAGGCAAGCCCAGTGACTTATGAATCTATGTATCAGGTTCCTACCTCCTGCTGCTTTCTAAGGCTTTTATTTCTAGATGAAAGTCATATTCCTTTCTTTCTTTGCCTTTTCTATTTGCCTGATTGGATAATCATCCATCCTGGAAGCTGTGAACACCATAAGGCTCCCACTAGCAGCTGTTCTCCATAATTTCCTGTCAAGAGATTGTGAGGAGTAAGGCTTCCTTCCTGGGACACCACTTCCCACTGTGTCCCAGCAGTTGCTTACCATTATATCTCCTCTGGGAACACATTTGGTTTTCCTTCTGTCTTCTTGATCCCCAAGGCCATCTTGCTGACCAGGTGTATCATCATAGAGCCATTCCTATAGTCTTTATCCCTTTTCCTTACCTTGTTAGCCAAGCTGCTGATTCCTGAAGATAGCTATCTATAGAGGCTAACAGTTATAACAGATCTCAGCCGAGAATAGTCATCTACCATTTTGGGAAATGTTTAAAATAGATTATTTATTAAGATACTACATGAATATTCCTCAGATGTTAAGACCAGAACTTATTTATATTTGTGTTTCTATATTAAAAAATCATACTATTGCTCATTATCTTCTTGCTTATTTTGTTGAAAATAATATTATTGAGGCTCTATCATGTGTCTCTTCTTTCATCTACCTATATAAAGCATACCCTGACTTTGAAAAGTATAATAAGTATCAATATATAAATGTCATATAAATATGGTATGTGTTATCTTACTAGTATAACATTTATGACACATACAAGACTCTTCCTTTTAAAAGTACAGAATACAGGATAAGAGCTAAAACACTTACAGTTAGATATATAGTAATCATTTTTATATAAAAAAAACATAAAATTTCTCCCAATAAAAGGTTTTTAACATCAGGATCCTAACAACAACATTGCATACATCAAACAGAAATTGCAGCCAACCTGTTCTAATAATTCAAAGAAAAGAAAGCTAGGGGATGGGCATTTGCTTTGCCACAAGAGGCACAGACGATTTGTGGCAATGCTTAATTACACCCTTTACATCACCTCAGCCTAGATTATATAATGAGGATGATGTTACCAACAGGCAATTTTATCTAAAGACATATCCTGTACCATTAGTTAGAAGATGCAGTAGCTACCTGCTCATAGAAGAGGGCAAAGGTGCCCTTGTCCTTGGTCTGTAATCAAATGTCCATTGCATTTTGAGATCAGATGTGAAGTTTCCAAAGGAAACATTAGGTTTCAGTTGTTATTCTTGATGGTACATTATGTGTCATTTGATCAAGCAAGATGGCAATGCCCCATAAACACAGTGGAAATGTAGTTAAAAAGGTAAGATACTGTAAGTCACTAGTGACATTTCATGTTATCATGTTTCTTTCTCTCCATATGTATGCTCTCATGTAGACATTCTCTCACACACAAATGCATGCTTTTGCTAAGGTATAAATGGCCATTCAGAGAGCGCAATTCTTAAGATGATGTGTACTATAAGATACCTCTGAATTTTTGTTTTTATGCCTGCAACAAGGGATTAAGGATGCTCACATAGCCAATGGCTGTTTTGAACAGATGAAAAGGAGGCACAAGAGTGAGATATGTATCTGAACCTGTAGTTTTAAAATAAATGCCTCAAATTTCATGTATAAAAGAAATGGATAGTACACCGATATTTGAATAGTTTTACAATTCTACTAGGTTGTGTTTCATTCATAATAACTCATGCTTGGGCAGTATTCAATAAAGAGACAAGTGTGAAGGCTCCCAGCTAGCTAGCATCAGAGCTAATACCTAAGCTGTAGCATTGCTCTCAGAATATATATGCTCTGAATTGATCAGTTCTGATCAGAAGAGTATTTAGGGGTAGATGTTTTCTTCCTAACTTGAACTTTGAATTACAAGCAGAATTTTAGTAGGTGGCAATAAAGAAAAAGGCACATTTTGAGCAAAAGGAGATAACATTGACAAAATTGAAAGATTAATTGTAATGCTAAAGGTAATACTTAGAGAAGATTTAGGTTGAATCACGAAATTTCTAAAAATCCAGAAGTAACTTAAGTTTGCTTTACTAAAACATAAAGAAATCACATGGGTGGGAGATAGTAATTTATTTTCAAAAAACTTGTGTCCAGTTCTCATTGACTACCTGTAGTTATGTCCTTACCAGCATGGCAGAAAAAAGCAGTTATTGTCATTAATTTGTATGCATGCTCAGTGTGAATTACACTCATTTTACCTACATATGGATGTGTTTGGTGCTCACATTCCACATCCTATGGATGAAAGTCAGAAGATAGCTTGCAAAAGTCAGTTCTATTCTACCATCTGGACCTAGGAACTGAATTCAGGGCATTGGCTTAGAGGCAGACACCTTTACCAATTGAGCCATTTTGCCAGCTGTGAGTGTTAATTAAATGGACAAAGCACTAAAAATGATCCAAAGAAAAATGAAAAGAGGGTGATCAAAGAAATTTTTGACTTGTTTATTCCAATCAGTGAAAAAACTGTACCATGAAGCTGAATGTAAGAGAGTCTGCTATAAATAGAACTGAATGCAGAATATTTTAAGGTCAGCAGATGGGGCTCTAAGAGGTGAAAACTGCACAGTAATTCAGTTTAAGACATAAGGACATGTAATAAATTCAAAGAAATATAACCTATATCCATAATTCAGAGATAAAATTTCACTTTGTGGGTAAAACACAGACTATGCAAAAAGCCAGTTCCCTCAAGAGGTAATTAGAGAATAAAGGGACTCACAAAGCATATCAGGGAGAGCTGGGCTTATGGGAACAGAATTGTAAGACCAGGATTTGGGCCTAGGAAAGAATGGCAAGCTAAGGAAAATGAGGAACTGTGGGAGAAGGCATCCTGAAATTTTTTAATGTCTTTAGCTTTGATTGTACAGTCTCCTGAAAGTCACACAAGCTCTGTCTTATTTCCACACAGTACAATTGCTGTAATGATATCATAGAGGGCAGTATGCCACACCAGCTCTGAAACTAGACTTCAGCTCAAATTCTAACTGCATACTTGGGTAAGATAATTTTCTCTCCCCAAATTCTTCATATATAAATTGAAAATTGTTATTCCAGTGGATGCAACTCTAATATAGCAAAGCATTAGACAATGATAGAGTGCCACTACAATTCCAGGATTGGGTATTCCAAGCTTTTGGGCTAATATCCACTTATCAGTTTGTGCATACCATGTGTGGGTTTTTGTGATTGGGTAACCTCACTCAGGATGGTATTTTCTAGTTCCGTCCACTTGCCTAAGAATTTCATGAAGCCATTGTTTTTAATAGCTGAATAGTACTCAATTGTATAAACGAGTAATTGTGTAAATGAAACACTTTCTATATTCATTCCTCTATTGAAGGACATCTGGGTTCTTTCCAGTTTCTGGCTATTATAAATAAGGCTGCTATGAACATAGTACACCATGCGTCCTCGTTATATTTTGGAGAATCTTTTGGATATATGCCCAGGAGTGGCATATTTGGGTCCTCGGGTAATACTATGTCCAATTTTTCTGAGCAACTGCCAGGATACAATTCACAGACTACATGAAGCTCAAGAAGGAAGACCAAATTGTGGGTGCTTCGGTCATTCTTAGAAAGGGGAACAAAATAATCACAGGAGCAAATATGGGGATAAAGTGCAGAGCAAAGACTGAAGGAAAGGCCATACAGAGATTGCCCCAGCTGGGGACCTATCTCACACAAGGTATTGTTATAGGGGAACAGTATTAAGAGAGAACTTAGTCTGCACAGACAAGATCAGAAAGGTGTATCAGAACAGAAGAGATCTCTACCCAGAAGGCTTGTTCCTGCAATGGGAAAGATTTAGCCCAGGACTGTTAATTTATCATACCATTTTTTGTTTGTTTTTTGTTTTTTTTTTTGTTTTCTACCATGGTCTACCATGGTTTCACATAACCATCCTACAGCTAATCTCAGAAGAACAGGATGTATAAACCAGGGTATATTATCCCACTCCTTAGGCTGCTATGAACATAGTGAAGCACATGTCCTTATTACATGTTGGAGCATTTCTGGGTATATACCCAGGAGAGGTATAGCTGAGTCCTCAGGTAATACTATGTCCAATTTTCTGAGGAACCACTAAAATGATTTCCAGAGTGGTTGTACCAGCTTGAAAACCCATCAGAAATGGAGAAGTGTTCCTCTTTCTCCATACCCTTGCCAACATCTGTCACCTGAGTTTTTGTTATAT